>NW_028179744.1:0-15961 GCF_964030765.1 Micromesistius poutassou | reverse complement strand
AAAAGGCAGCCTTCGCCCTGCAACAACAATTGAAACAGGCTTATCAGCGTCAATAGACCTCCTTCCAACCTCCTCACCCCCAGAACCCCCTCCACGGGACTTTGGGACCCTAGGAGGGAAGGTCGAGACCAAGGACCACCTGGTCCCAGAGCTAAGGGTCCCAGAGCTGGGGGGGGGGGGGGGGGGGCTCCTGGGTCTCATGTTCACACTGGTACAAAAGGGTGAGGGCAAGGAGATTGGAGACCTTGGGGCTCAGATGGATTACTAGCGCTGGCTGTGTTTGTTATGTTTCACTTTCTAATCCGCAGACAAGTGAGAATGGCTAGAGTTGACTCTAGCAAACACAAACTGAAACACAAAGCTGTGATTCTAAAGGCTAAACGCAAAACTCCTATACTTCAGTCCACTAAACGGATAGAGCTATAGAGGTAATCAAATCCAACAGCCATGTTGTAGGCTACTGGTGAGCCTTATATCCTTATAATATATATGTTTTTGGAGTAGGAATGCAAAATACCATAGGGAGAACACAACATATGTTTAATCCACACATTCACTGTCTGGCTATATGCTGGCTGGGGAATTTTACGTGAAATGGGCATTGCAAAGCATTAGAGCCAGGCAAATGTGTAGTAGCTTGGAGCGACTGCTATGCAAGACTAGGATTAGCAAGGAAGGGGAAAGAAAGAGTCCATGAAGACAATGGATGGAGCCGACGTAAAGGCATCTCATATTTAGCTTGTGAGGGCACCCGGGGTGGACAATAAGTTAGATTCATTAGGCCATCCTTTACCCGCGTCTGCCATCATCCCTGGAATGAAATGTTAAATGTTTCATGGGCTAAGAAAAGGCTTGAATCTGTCTTTGTGTTGTGCCATACATGGAGAAGGGCAAGCGAGAGCGAGGTAGAGAGAGAGAGTGCCAGAGAGAGATGGAGAGCGAGAGAGAGAGAGAGAGTGCCAGAGAGAGATGGAGAGCAAGAGCGAGAGAGAGAGAGAGAGAGAGAGAAAGAGAGGGAGGCAGGGAGATAAACATAGAGAGAGAAAGGGGGGAGACAGTGAAAGAAAAGAGAGAGAGGGTGAGATAGAGGGAGGGAGAGAGAGGGAGAATGATTGGTGGAAGTGTGGGAGTGTGATGGACAGACAGAGATAGAAATAGGCAGAACCAGGATGAATGGCTGTAGAGACAGAACGAGAGGACTGTGGATGGAGTGACCAGGTAGGAGGCAAAGAGAGAGACCAGGAGGGAGGAGAGGGAAGAAAAAAAAAAGACGACTAGACAAGAGAAGGGAAGAGACCTGGCAGAGTATGTTAATAAGGACGAGAGACAACGAGAAAGAGACAAAGAGAGAGAGAGTGAGAGAGAGGAGAGAGAGATCTGGGTGCTTTGGCCTGTCTGATGGATGAGGGTGTGAGCAGGATGGGTGGGGGGTGCAGCAGGGCTGAGGTTGGTTGGAGGAGGTTGGGTGTGGTGTGGTGGGGTGGGGTGGGGTGGTGCAGGGGGGTGGGGGGTGTCTCCTGAATGATGAGGCCTAATATCATCATCCCCCTGTCAGCCCTAATAGGCTTTCCTGGCTAGGAATCACTCACAGAGAGGGGCCCGCTCCACCGTCGTGTCTCAGGCCCACCCTGACAGCCCCATCCATCCACACAGGGGGCCCGGCCCACATCTCTACACACTAATAAGGAAATATATATACGGTGCAAGGACCACTGAAAAATTAAACAGGTATGGCTGATGAGCGATTTGTTTCCCTGTGATGTTTGTTGTATGTATTGAATGCCGATGTTTCAAAGAGTGTCTCTCCATCTCGGCCCCGTCACGAGTGTGTGTGTGTGTGTGTGTGTGTGTGTGTGTGAGGCGTCTCCAACCTGCTGACGGTGCGGGCCGTGGGATGTGGGCGGAGGAACGACCTTTCATACTGCTGTGAAATCTCCCTCTTTTCCATCTTTCTTTTCCTTTCCTTAATCTCCCATCCGCCGCTGTCTTACCTTTGAATATCTCAGACACATGCCCTCACACACACACACACACACACACACACACACACACACACACACACACACACACACACACACACACACACACACACACACACACACACACACACACACACTGATCACCATATAGCAACCCAAAAGACAGCTTACCACAACTATAGCTTCCTTGATTTACCAAAAAACGACTCCTTACAAACCACAAGAACAAATACAAAAAACCTCACTTAGTAACGTTTAATTTAGCCTCAACATCTGAAATAATTCTGCAGCATTTGTTATTTTTAGCTGCTTTGTAACTTTTTGTACAACAGTACAACAGTCCCCTCTGTTGTTTTCCATCACACAGAGAGAGAGAGCGAGAGAGAGCGAGAGCGAGAGCGAGAGCGAGAGAGAGAGAGAGAGAGAAAGAGCCTAGTCCACCTTCATCCAACACCTGTCACTGCTTCCCCTACAACGGCCTGATCACAGCACACTTTAAACATGCATGCTTCTCCTCTTATCTTCCTCTCCCCCCGCCCCCCCTTTCCCTCCCCCCATACCACACACCGATTCCACTATCTCCCATCTCAGCGATAATCATTTGACACCTCCTCACCACCACCACTATCACCAACACCAGCTCCCCAGCCTCCATCCATCCACCTGCATGTTCTCAGAGGAAGAAGAGGAGGAAGAAGAAGAGAAGCTACTGGCATCCATAACAAACACAGACATTAGTTTTTTAGCTGGGGTCTACATTCTTCCATTATATATGATCTCTCCCTCTCACTCACACACACACACACACACACACACACACACACACACACACACACACACACAAACATTAGGCAAATCATTGTGTTGGTGGTGCTTTGAGAAAATCCTATACATATAAAGCGGCAGGGAATCGGTGGGGGTGGTATTTACATTGCAAGACACAAGTGGTCTCTCTTATGCACATAATGTAATTACTTGAATATTCCTCAGTCTCTCTGACAGACAATATCTGAAGTTACAGGAATATGCAGTGGCCTAGATGCACACACAATATTCCCTGTATTAAAATATCAATATTTGCATATGTTGTTGGAGTTATACTTTTATAACTTTGAGTTATTCTTTGTTTTTATTCACCACTAATTCAAAGTAGATGTACATTTGAATAGGAAAATCATCCGTTTTGTATCTGTGCAACATTCACATTCAGGATTCTTCGGTATAGACTGCTACACGACAATGCAAACATTGTTTTTTGTAGATATTTCACCATGCAAACACGCAAAGTAAACAATGCACCCAAGACATGAAGAGTAAAGGGCTACAATAAAGGGCTTTGATCTGCTTACATCTACATTCTGCACGGCATGCTACACGCGTGCTTACAGCTCTATTGTGGGCTACCAGCTTACACACACACACACACACACACACACACACATACACACGCACACACACACACACACACACACACGTGTCACCCTATATCATTGTGATTGTGGCAGGGAGTCGAACCTCCAGCGACAGGTCCGACCTGCGGTGGCTAGAAAAACGTGTTGCATATTGTCCTTATGAAAAAAGAAGGAGGAGGAGGAGGAGGAGGAGGAGGAGGAGGAGGAGGAGGAGGTCTGGTGAGGTAGGTGTGTTGCGGGGGCCATTGTGGTCGCCATGCATGCTTGGTTCTCTGTGGCCCAGGGTAAACTCCCTTCTCCCGGCCGCTACAGTAACACACACAGAGCCACAGCGGACAGAAAGGAGCTGTCTGTCGTCAACCTGGCTGCTAACACTTTGGCTCAACCCCCGCCTGCTTCCAGCTTCCAGCTCGCCGGAGGGGGGGGGGTAGTGTGTGTATGTGTGTGTGTCCGTGTGAATAGAGGAGAGGCAGCTGGCGGGGGCCGAGCAGGAAGTGGTGCAGTGGTAACAGTGTTAACAGCTGCCTCTCCGTGGTACCGGTCTGCGGTGGCACGGCCTGGCCCGCCTCTAGCCCCTTCCGAAGCCCCTGCAACACACGGCCGTCCCCGTTTCAACAAACCCACCCGGCCCGGCCCTACATGTTTGGATAGCTGCCGGTGATCTTGTGCTTCAAACTGTCTTTGTGTTGAGTGCGTGCGCTCTGTTCCCAATGTTCCCCCCTTCTGTGTGTCGTCTCATTAGAGCTTTGTACTCAGGGCTTAGTCATTACACAGGTGATGACAACATGGCCGCCTGCTGGATGCTGAGTAAACAGGGAGAAAAACAACAGCTGAGGCAGCCGAGCGCGGCCGGAGTGGAGAGGCGGGCGGAAGGTGGGGTATTGAGAGGTGGTGGTGGTTGTGGTTGGGTGGGGAGAGGGGCGGGCGATTGCTTTGTGACCTTTTGTTTATAATGTAGAAAAAAGCTCATTCAATTTTTTACTCATTTCGGCTCGTTCCAGCTCTCTATTTTTATCGTGAGCTCTCGTCGTCGTCGGGGAAGTTACCCATGCGTGTGTGGAGGGAGCACTTTTGTTTTGTATGGACTGGGTTGAAGAGATAGGCAGTGTGAGTAGATTACATTATCTATGGCATTTACTGTGACCTCACGGTCAGGTCACAAGATCCTCCCCCCCTCCCCCCCCCTCTCCCCTACCCTGACCCCTATGAGTCAATAAATCAAGATGTCACCTCTGCTGATCAAGTCTCCTCCACCCCCCCCCGCCCCCCACTCCGCCCCAATCTTGTTATCACAAACTTTGAGAGTCCCCAGCATCCCCTTGTTCAACCCCACCAACTACCCCCCACCCTGTCCGTCCAAACAAACCGTTTGTCATCGCTTCCGCGACCCGGTACGACAGCTCCGGCTCAAAGTGCGGAGTGATCTCCAAGAAGTATCACTCCCCTTGTGTACTCACCCCTTCCCCAACCCACGATTGTCTCTGGCTCACCTCACCTCAAATGCACCTTCTCCTCTTCCTGTCCTGGTTTGATTCTCTCCTACCACTCTACTGTGTCTGCCACACTCTCTATTTGCCTTTAATTCAAATGGCCTTTTCCTTTTTATTTCAAATCACAGTAAAGCTGTAATAATATAGTCATTATCTCAAGCCCGGCGCAGTTATTTGAAGATTAAATGTGTTTATACCAGGGGTATCTAAATTATATGTGAGGGTGTTCAAATACACAATATTAGGGATTGGCAAAATAAATTTAATTCTGGAATATTTTAATCTGTATTTAAGTCTTGGTTACATCCAATTTGCAGAGGGCTTTAATTTACCCTTAAGGGATCATCGTTGTACATACATTTTTGAATCCAGTGGCATTACCCACCATTTGCTTACTTTAATACCTTGCTGGGATGGCCTTACACTGGAGATTATTCTATCTTTGACTTGGAGATTTGGGAGTTTCATGTATGTACAATTCATTACTTAAATATGGAAGACTCATTGGGGTCATCTTGCAATGAATGTACTTATCAGTTTACAGATTTTGTCATCATAAGATGAATAAATATCAATGACATTACCTCCTAAGCCTGGCAAAGAATCATCCACAGCCCCTTTTAAGACCTCTGAAAAAATTGTATTCATCGGGTATTTTAGTGAGAGTGAACTTCCCTGTGAGATAACTTTCATTTTGAGCCCTGGAGAATTATCTCAAATCTTTTTTATGTCGTCAAAGACCATGAAGCTTTGGCTTGTCCTGAAACATGGCACTGATAAAATAGTACAGAAGAAGGCCTAGCAGACAGACCTGCTTTAAATGACCTTAAATACCTTATCAGCATCTTTGAAGTCAGTGTGGGGGGAGAGGGTGGGGGGAGGGTGATTGGCAGGTCAATTTGTGATACTATCGGCTGTTGCACTTGGCTCACTTAATGCTCTTTTCCTGCCGATAAGTCTGCTTAATATGAAAACTGTCATAATTCATCCGCCCTTTTTTATTTTTTCCCCTGCAATGTACATTTTCTCCCCGGAGAGAAAATCATCAATCCGGTCAGCTGTCAAGCGGGACCAGGTCCGTGCGGTTCTGTGTCCCCCTGGTGATTTCACTGTATGGAGATTATCCTGCGGCGTTGCTAGCAGTCAGGGGGATTACTCCCTCTGCTTGGTCGAATCAAAGTTTTCCTTCTTCTCCACCTTTGTGTTCCGGAGATAAGAAGGAAAGGCCTTTTTTCTGTCCTCTGCCAGACGTCAGTGAGGATGCTCCGGGTGTCCAGTCTTCCTTGTCAAACCCCTCCCCCCCACCACCATCCCCACCACCAACACCACCAGCACCACCAGCACCTTCAGACGAGGGAAGGTTTCCTGTGCAAATTAACAGACACAGTGGTGAACTGGATTTCCAATTTGGAGGCCGAGGAGAGTGTGCAAATTAGCCGTGTTTTTTAATTAAGCCCAGCGCACGGTGCGAGGCGTCGGGCCATTGTTCGGGATGGGGCAGGTGCAAATTCATTCTCCGGGGAGCTGCCGCAAAGTCTGTCCTCCAGCAGAGACTCATCCTCGGCCTAATCAGCCCCCAGCACGACTTGAAAACTTTCCCCCCCGTTTTTGGCACCCTCATGCTGGGAGACACCGCTGAGAGTGGTCAGACGTTGTTCATTATTTGAGGGTCTTCCCTCGTAACATTTCCATTAAAAGTTGACTTCACGCAGACAGTAAGTCACAACATTGGATTTTTTTTTGGGATAATTATAGTCGCTGGACGGATGTGTTGGACAGCCAATTACTTGTCCCTTTTTGTTTTACTTCCTTTTACTGTCCCTCTCTGCAGGGTGATCCGTCCAACCATGCATCTGTTTAACACTGCCCTCCGCTGTGGAGATTTAATTTGTTTTGCCTTTTGAGTTTTTGCATTTCTGCAGATTCTCAAGGACAAACTACATTTACTGTGTGGTCAAAAACAATCTGAAGACCCCCTGAAGCTAGATTTACTTACGGCTCTTCACTGATTTCTTTTTGTAAATGCAAATAAGTGGTTTAGATAATACAATGAGTGTGGGACACAAGTGTGCCCAAATACATAAACAAGGTTTAAACTGTTGTTGTTCAGGTTACTAGATGTTAGATGTGTAATTATACATGCACAATGTTTCACTTGAACGAACTAGCAGCACAAATACTCTATATTCCACAGTGTTTGGGTGCACCATCTTGAATACTATTTGCCAAGCATTCAAATTTCATTGATATTGTGACACAGTAAATTTTTCTTCATTACAGTCAGAAAACTTTTTATATTGGTAAACATGAAAAATACCAACGGTAACCGAGAAATTAAAGTACTCTAGAAGGAAAAGGTGTGCGCAAACATGAAAATGCTAAAAATGTCAGCTTTAATTAAACAACAGCCATTTTGGGAACAATATTTAACAGTTAATGTCGATGTTGAGGAAAGGCTTTTCATAACATTTCAAACAAACACATTTATGACACCATACTTTAGCCTACTACTGCTACAGAAAAGACGGCCATTAGAATATAAAGACATCCAGATGGGTCATGGAGCTGTGGTGGACCCAGAGCGTATGTCTTTGGTAGACAATGACAACATGGCCTCCCTGGTTGGGTTTTTCAACTATTCCAAACAGCGACTAGCTTCAACTAATGAGCTGTCTTTAATCACGTGAGACAATACTTTGAGCTGTTTTGCATCCTATATGCAGGGTAGGGGGTGGTGAAGGGTGTCTAATTACTGGAACTGAAAATAAAGGAACCACAGCCTCCTTTCCAACAGACCTGAGTACTAACCAACCTTGACAGGAAGTGACATCAAAGAGTTTTGAAATGTACCGACACAGCAAAAATCTTGAAATCACAAACACAGAAACAAATAAACAAACAACAACAAAAACCCAACACCCTAAATATTTAGATTTTTCAGATTTTGATGATAAATTATGGCATAATTTAAATATTCAATACTATTTTAATTAAGACTGATGCACTGTATTATTTACTTTTGACAGCACATACCATATACTGCTGATGCCTATTTTTCACTTTTTATGCTATCCTTGACAGCTTTGCAAGAAGCGTCTTTGCATATCAATGATGAGCACTTTTTTCTTGTGACAGCAAAAAGATGAAACACATTGCGCATCAAAATAGTAACACATCAAAATCAAAACCTGACCTTGATTCATATCGGGTGCCAGCAGAAATTGACAGTACTGGATTCCTTTTGTCAAAGGATGTCAAAGCAGCACACTGTATAAATCTCCCTGATACCAAAACAAACTTCTCTTAGTCTCCTAAACGATAATTGCAGATGACACCTCTGTCTGAACAAACAAATCTGGATCTGGATTCATACAACTGTGTGAACACAGTGTGAAAGCGGTCAGTTTGGAGAACCACAACCTCCATCGTGTCAACCTCATACACATTCCCATTCAGCAAAGAATAATCTTGATCGTAGGTAATAATCTCACTGCCTGGCTGCCTCACCAAACTCTACATTCCATTAAAACCAAAATGGCTGCCAGAGATAAGTCCTGCAATCCCTTCAGTATTTCTTCCTAGGTCCATATCCCACCAGGAGCAACAAAAAAAAAAAACGGATAACTCCTCTAACCCCTGTTTGATCATTTGCATCTAAAACGATATTCGACATTTGTTATTCCATCAATCAATAACCACCATCTATCCCATTCTCTATGTGCATAATCTCAGTGCCTCGCATGCAAAACGCTTAACAATAACATATATGTTATACAAGGAGCCATATATCATCTCTGGACGCGTTTACATCCTGTTAACAATTTCTCAGGGCAGATTACAGGCCGTTGAGACAGCAGCCGGGGATCCCAAGAGAGCCGGGCTTTGGGAGCTGATAAGGCCAGCCATAAGAAAAGCAGGATTACGACACATGACCAGGCCACATGGAGGCCCTCTGATTATTCCAGCAGAAAAACGCTGCAATCCCATTGGCCCACGAGTGATTAAATACATCCCGGCCACAGACAGGCATGGCTGAGGGGAATGGGGGGGGGGGAGATAACTAATTGTATTTATGCAAGTGGGTTTTGCCCCTCTCTGCCGGATGATCACGACAAGAGAGAGAGGATTGTTCACACTGCAGGAGCTGGGGGAAGCTCACCGGGGGAGCACACCCCTCATCACACCAGGAGTCACCCCCCCCCCCCCCCCCCCGCCTTCCATGGACCCCCAACCCTCACACCCAGACACCCACTCAGAAATAGATCACAAAGTTTCATCATGTCCAGGGGGTCCAGAGTAAAGAACTGAAGGCTGGTGTCGTCAAAAAATACATAAGTCACCTTCAAGAAAAAAAGGCCTTCTGAGAAGTTGGTTGAAAGATGTGATTGAGAATGATTTATAAGGAGGAAGCACCATGCTCTTGATTTAGTTGTATGTACCATAGTTAAATAGATGGGACAGGGAAGTGATTTTTCTATGGTACCTTCTGGCCTCTCTCTTTTGCTTTTTCATCTTGGATTAATAAGCATAGCTATTTTGAAGACATCCTTGACCAGGACATTCAGGAAAACTTTCAGCAATAATTGCGCTACACACTGAATTCAGCAGACAGGACTTTTTTTGAAGCAAGTATTACCTAATTAACTTAAAAACATGTTCTCATTATAGAATAAATTCCTTTTGGTAGTTAGAGGGTGCTTAATGAATTAATTCTGTTAATGACCCGCTAATAGCTCTGCACAAGGAATTCTAATGAGCTACCTTAATTAAATATTATCTCACTGCTTAATCAATGTGTTTAATCATTCACATGATATTTTCTTGTGGAATTAATTTGCCCCTGGGTCACACAGGGGAGGAAATGTTGATTTCTCGTTCCCAATCTGACTAATTTGTGAATTGGTCATTCGGTTTAAAATCCTCTTTTAATCACCAGGAGATAAAATCAATTTGGCTCAGATCCATATATTCCCATGTAAGCGGAGGATTCTGATAATTTTGATATCGATTTCAATTGAACCCTGGGTCAATTGACATCTGTTTTAAAATATATCTTTAAATTAGAGATATGAGCTGTCGCAATTGCCAGGTCATGGCTGCCCTGTTCTCACAGCCAATAAAGGAGTGACAAATGGTTAGATTGCATATGTTCTCACGAATAATGGACAATTCCGCTCTCTTAACTCTCTTAATGCACACCTCACGGTGCATACAATGTTAATGACAGGGTAATATATGGAGATTTTTTGGTAGGGGGGGAAATACATTTCCTAGACATCTTCAAAGCATGGCTTGCAGCCATAAAACATGTGTGTTAATTTTAACAGTCATGCCTGGTCACTTGCGTAACACGAGAGATGTCAGCAGTGATTTCCACAGCTGTATGTAATATCGTAGACAAAATACATCTGTGCGTGGCTATGACTCTACATTTGGACTCCTATCTCGCTCATTTCTCATAACCGCCTCCATAGTTTTTTTCTTTTTTTACACCCATGAGTTTTCGCAAATTCCGTGAACTGCTGCTCTCCCACCCTCCCTCCCTCCTCAACTCTCGCCAGCACACTGGAAGGCCTCAATCATCAACATAATTTCAGCTCAAATTTAGAGGGATCAAAGTTAGCCAGCTGGGTTGCGGGAGGGGAGGGGAGGGGAGGGGAGGGGAGGGGAGGGGAGGCGAGGGGAAGGGAGGTGAGGGTGGTAGTGGTTGACGTTGGGTGGGGAGCAGATGGTTGCCAGCTCAGGGGGGGGGGGGGGGGGGGGGGGGGGGTATGTGCAGGCACTGCAGGTTTTAGCACCTCCTCTCCCCTGGGTACCCAGACTGGGAGGTGAGGGCAGAAGGTGGTGGTCGAGGATGAGGGGGGTGGTGGTGGTGGTGGTGGTGGTAGTGTGTTGGGGGATCAGTGCGGTGCTGGTGGTACTACCTACCTGAGCTCAGTAGCATGACCATCCTAACCCCCCCCCCCTGTTGTGCATCACCCCCTGCTGGTGCTCACATATGGTATAGGCCACAGGGGCCCTGAGCCGAGGCTGTGACCCCAGGAACGCTTTGCATGGAAGGGGACCGGCAGCAGGATAAGCCTGACCCATCCCTAGGATGAGTGAACATGTTTAGCAACAGACCGGGTCACAGTGGGAGAGTCCAGGGGGGGTCCTTCATTCAATTCAACAAAAGTATTACTGTGGTGGTGCTGACGTGTGGAGAACATATGGTGTGGGGTGGGGGGTTTATTCTGGTAAGTTGTTTGTTTTATTGTTAGGCAAGATAAGTAGACTGTTTTCCCACTAAATATCAGGGATATGATAATAGACTGCCAAGCTGTTTGACTCAAATGCTAAAAAGTACAGGGAGCGATCCCAAATGTCCACAAAAAACCTGTAGGAATCCTAGACCAGGATGCTATCAAGCCTAATACCTATCTGTATCTGAATTCACTGTAAGTGGCAAAGATAGTAATAAAAAATATATTACAATGGTCCGAAATAGTCTGAAATCATCCAAATAGATCTTGACAACTAGATAAGCAAAGAAATATGTTTTACCGATTAAATATACGTTTTAAACGTTGTTAGAAGTGAATCCTGCTTGGGATCCAAATCGTAACAAATAGGTGGGCAAAGAACTGCAGTTGCAGGGACAGTTTAATCCTTCTGCTGAGTCACCTTAGGCTCAACGGTCTCCAAGTTCAGGGAACAGAGGACCTTGGAGTGGTGCTTAGGTACTCGGCAGTCTGGGGAGTTGAGTGACTTTTGTTGTGGCCTTGAGGACACTAAATGCAGCCTCTTCAGATGACCTTGCAGAGGGAATGACTTCAATGAGACTAACAGCGGGGGTAAGGTGGATGTGGGATTGGCTGGAGTTGGGATTGATTGACCAACTGAGGGGTTTTTTTTTGAGGAGGGATAACAATTTTTCCATAAATCCGTCTTAAGTAGTCACATTCTCCCTGTGGCTAATAGGATCATGATGGGAGTAATCTTTACAAATCTGACAGAAGAAAAAAAAAAGCCTGAATATCTTGGCCTTCAACTTCTTCCTTCTCTCTAAATGAACAATTTCAAGAGTCTTTTCCTGTGGGAGGAAGGGGGGATTTAAATTGGCAACGAAACAGGAAAGTAATAGAACAAAAAATTCTCATGAAAAGGATTTAGCTAATAGCTTATACATGAGGATTAGGTTTTCCGAGAAAAATAACAGGAGATAGTGTTTTTATTGCAATTGTAAATATTACAGTCGATAAAAATGTATAATTGATCTATTCCAAGGCAATATTCTTAAAATGGGTGGACAGTCTACCTGTGCATTTACATCCTCAACATAAATCTATTTTTCTATCTCTCTACCACACACATACATACCTTTTTTCTTGAGACTGAACTGAATTCATTATTTCCACTGTTCCACTGTCCACTGTGTCCATGACTTGAGCTGTAGCGAGCTACCTAGCTCCATATTTGATTTCATCATAAAATCGAATAATGTTTTCCACATAGAAATATAAATGGCCTATGATCATTATATCTACGGAAATATTTGCACTCCATTGTCACCCTGTCACTCACGTGCAGTTCTACGTCGCCTTAATTTAATCACAGACTTTCACAAAACAACAACCCATACCACTCACTTATCATCGTGTGACAGCTGACACGCCTTTCCAAACATGTATCGCTTTTCCAACGCTTAAACTTTGACAAAATATGAGGTTCTCATTAATGGAAAGACAATTTTTGACTTTGAGTTATGATTTGTGCAATGCATGATGGTGGTCTTCATTCGGTCAAACCCGTTCTTATCTGGCCTCATAATTTGGTATAATGTTTATCTCTCTATGTGTGTGTGTGTGTGTGTGTTTGTGTGTTTCTGTGTGTGTACTACTAAAGGATGTGTGCAATGTAGTATGTGTAAAGGCATATGTGCGTGTGTGTGTGGTGGGTGTGTGTATGTGTCTTCATTTTGTCAAGATCCTGTTCTTGTCTAGCCTCACAATTTGGGACAATGTTAATCTCTCCACGTGTGTGTGTGTGTGTGTGTGTGGTTATGTGTGTGTTTGTGTATGTGCACTCGCGCGCGCGTGTGTGTGTAAGTATTTGTCTTCATTCAGTCAAGACCCTGTTCTAGCCTAACAATTTGGTAAAGTGTTAATCTCTGTGTGTGTTTATGTGGATGTCTGTTTGTGTGTGTGTGTGTGTGTGTGTGTGTGTGTGTGTGTGTGTGTGTGTGTGTGAGACTGTATGTTAAGGACATGTTTAATGTAGTGTGTATAAGGGCATATGTATGTGTGTGTGTGTGTGTGTGTGTGTGTGTGTGTGTGTGTGTGTGTGTGTGTGTGACTGTATGTTAAGGACATGTTTAATGTAGTGTGTATAAGGGCATATGTATGTGTGTGTGTGTGTGTGTGTGTGTGTGTGTGTGTGTGTGTGTGTGTGTGTGTGTGTGTGTGTGTGTGTCTGTGAGAGAGAGTGTTTTTTGTGTGTATAAGGATGTGTGTGTGTGTGTGTGTGTGTGTGTGTGTGTGTGTGTGTTTTTGTGTTTGTGTGTGTCTGCGAGTGACCTATTGTGACCAGAGACCTGCCCACAGGCAGCTTGTCTGACTGATGAATCAGTGTCTTCAAGGTGTCTTTTAAAGAAGTCTATTGTGTGTCTTTGTTCTCCCCCCTGCCAGCATCCTGTCCTGTCCTCTCCTGCTGCACACTAAAGACCAAATAAATCTACAGCTGACAATTCTACAATAAATCGCCCTGGCAACCAGTCAATCAACCATCCACCAGTTCAACCTGCGAAAAGTAAAAAGATACAAATAGAGAGAGAAGGAAAAAGATAAGAAATGATCGCTCCCACAGCAAAACAAAAAAGAAAGAGAGATTGCATTCAGAACCTGACATCACAGAACACCTCCATCTTTCTGAGATGTTTTCCTTCTCTTTATCAACCTGAATGAAAAAATGAAAAAAAATGGAAAAAGAAAGAAAGATAAAAAACGACTTCAGAAATTCGTCCCATTCTCCCCCTTCTCCATGTCTAGTCCTTCCATACGATTTTTTTTCTTTATTTGTGATGTCACACCTGCTATGGTTCTTGCTGCCGCTATGGTCTGTCAGGGCAGATTAGAGGCAGGGGCCCGGGCCCCGACAGCCATCGTGGAGTATCAATATTGTGACGGCTGAGGAGCCGGCGCGTCCTCACATCTCCTCCGAACGGCAAAGACAATTGAAAAGAGGAAGCTGCACCAGGCCTGACACCCCGAGTCACTTCAACGAATCCCTTTCAACGAGAAATAACGCCCTCACCCCCCCCCCCCCCATACCACCACCCCAACCCCGGCTCGACAAAGCAAGGCTCATCCAAGACAAGAGTAAATAGCATCAAAAGGCAAAGGGGTCTTTCCACACTTTTTTAAACTAAAGGAGGGAATGCACCATCTTGAATGAACTGGGATTATGTTGAAATACTCTTGAAATGGTGTTGAAATCATCCTTATTCCTAATCATATTTATTCTACAACATCCACTTCGAAGTGGGCTTTTTCTTATAATCACAAACATGTACCAAATCATTATGAATTTGATAAATCTGCATCTCCTAATGACTGAAGGCCACAGCTATTTCCTCCTGAAAAACAGTACTGAAGCCATTAACCCCGATTACTCTCTGAGGACGCAATCAAATTTCCTTCTCATTTTCTTCCAGAATACAAATCGAAATAACTTTAACAGCACTCATCATCAACTGGTTTAATAAGGCCGGGAGGGGGCTGATTACTGGGATGTAAGCCAAGAGAAAAGTTGAACAAGGGAGTAATTACTTTGAATGAATGTAGCTATTGACCGGTGATAATTTTTCCTTTTTTTTTCTTCTTCCCTTTGACCTCAATAAAAGAAAAAGAAAAAAAAAGGGTTTGTGAGAAAATTTTAATCTGGACATTGCCATTCTAGTGAACATGTCATTATCATTTCCTCAATGCAACTGAACACTGCTTAGGAGATTATTACAGTGTGTGACCCTTGCGGCACCAGGAATTACTCAGACTTAGCCCCCATAACCCAGCGCCAAGGGGAGAACTGACGTTGACTTCTGCAGCTCAGCTGGAGCTCTCAACATGTGACTGACACGATTTGAGAACGCAATTTCCCACGTCTTTGCCCCGTCGCCAGAAGAGGCCACTTATTGTGACAATTAATACAGACCCACTGTTTTACTGTGGACAGCCTGTGACACCCACCACTAGGAACTCCCTGAAAGCCACCGGGAATCCACTTAGAAGTCAATTTTCAAGTCAATTTCATTTGTTTTGCCCTTGATCACAGTTGCTGTCTCTCTGGGCTTCCAGGCCCACATTTTGCGACACCCACTAACCCTTTAGCCTTCTGAAGGGAAAGGACTAACTCCCAGAAGCCAAGGGAATAAACCTTGAGAAATAAATCTGAAGAACCTACTGGGAACCCACTGAGAACCCACAGAGAACCCACTGGGATCTGGCAAAGAAGTCAGGGTCCTTATTTACAGACTTAAGACCTCTTTATGAAGCATGATGCTGAGTGCAATATATCTAATAAGAGAGAGAGAGAGAGAGAGAGAGAGAGAGAGAGAGAGAGAGAGAGAGAGAGAGAGAGAGAGAGAGAGAGAGAGAGAGAGAGAGTAAAGCTAAGCTTAAGACGAAAAGAGAAAAACACATTGTGATTACTAGATCAGCATGCCTTGGTACAATTACCATCACTTTGAATTTGAAATGGCCATTTAAAGGGCAGCAGAGCATCATGGAAAATTAGACTGGAGCCTAATTAGCACTCCAGCCTGACAACGGAGGGCTTAAAGGCTGGCTGAGCGGGCAGTCAAGCAGGGGGAAGTGACTGACTGAGAGGCTGGAGGACGGCGGAGGCCCTCAGCCCATCACACACCCTACTGTTAGGCAGACTCAGGCACGCACACACAATCACACTCACAGTGGACAGCAAACACGCATCTTATTCAAACTTAGGCGCACAGACACACACACACACACACACACACACACACACACACACACACACACACACACACACACACACACACACACACACAGGCACAATCTTATTCAAA
>NW_028179745.1:0-16348 GCF_964030765.1 Micromesistius poutassou | reverse complement strand
CCTCCTCCTCCTCAGAGTGTATCTAATGTACCCCTCTCCTCCTCCTCCTCCTCAGAGTGTATCTAATGTACCCCTCTCCTCCTCCTCCTCCTCAGAGTGTATCTAATGTACCCCTCTCCTCCTCCTCCTCCTTCTGCTCCTCCTCAGACGGAAGAGGAGAAAATGTCTTCCTCCCAGTAACTCCCAGTTTCTCATTTGGAGCGCGGGGAGAGAGAAGCCGTTTCTCAATTTGCGTTCTCGTGTGTTCTTGTGTACTTGCGTTCTCGATAAACGTCATCAGTGGTAGCCCAAGCACTGTTCCAATTCCAAGTACGCGAGTACTGTCGTAAAACCCGTGTGTGTTCTCGATGAGGCCGTTCTACCGAGGACGCATCGGAGGTGACTCGTGTGGACTTGGGACCGTTAAATATCCCAGAATGCATCATCGAGTCCGCTGCTGTTCCAATTGACCGTTTGATTGACAGGCAATCTGATCAATCAGAACGCTCCTATTATCGAGTAGTTAATGTCCTCCATTTTGTCCGACATCTCTCCGACATACCGGCCGGGGCTATCAGCAGTGTTAACTCAGCTGCTCAGTGTTTACTTCGTTAGAAACTTCTAGATATTATTTTTTAATTCAGAGCTCAATATGGTAAAACGGTGTTGTCATGGAACCTGCAACACTGACAGCAGATATAGTGACCGAGTTGCCAACGTCTTTTTTTTCCCTTTCCCGAAGCCAACTAGGAACATTGAAAAATGTTTACGGTGGATAAAGTCGGTCATTATGCGTGACACAGCCTGCGATAAGTACGACCAAGGGTAGAGGGTGTTCAGCACACACCAACAGTGAGTTTAAGCTCATGTAAAACGTAGTCCTATACAGTTACCCTTGTTGACACTTGCAGTGCGAATCCACCAGTCTCCTCTCTTTTAAGTCGACCTCGAAATTGACAATATGACGAGTGGCAGATTTCCGTTGGCTGGGATAAACTTCTCCCTTAACGCTGATTGTGCCTATAATGTTATGTAGCCAAAATAAATTATCTGAAAGTTTATGCTTCAGTCAGGATTCACACTTTCATTTATTCTGACAATTTAGATTTGTTATATTTCAATAGAATAAATTATCTAACAATGTAAACAAATTAAGTAAAGAGTTAGCAGCAACATGACCGTTAGTCTTGGTAATAGATGGCTATTTACCTGTACTATTTTTGTATATTATGACGCTATGTACATAAGATCCAGATATGAAGGCATAAGCCTTTTGTTTTTTCTTTAAAGAAATGCTTCCTTCGAGATAAGATAGGCTAAAGTCGTCTGAGTCTGGCGATTTAGGCTAAAGTCGCCTAAATTCCCAACTTCCATCTTCACGTTACAAGCCAGCTGATGTCGGACTTGACAGCAGAACCCGCCCCCGAGACAGGGGGGCATGGCTAGAACGCTCCTGGCGAACGGTCAATTGCAGGTGCGTACTCGTGTTCTCGGAAGTCTGTACTTGAAAGTCCGGACTTGCCAAGTACGTACTTCCAAGTCCGCGAGAACGTAGTCCGCGTACTTGGTATTGAGAAACGGCTTAAGTTTAGTTTCCTCAACAACGCGTCCTCTCCTGGCCCCGCCCCCACGGACACGTGTGTGTGTGTGTGTGTGTGTGTGTGTGTGTGTGTGTGTGTGTGTGTGTGTGTGTGTGTGTGTGTGTGTGTGTGTGTGTGTGTGTGTGTGTGTGTGTGTGTGTGTGTGTGTTTCTACTAACGTGTAATTAACATAACATAATTGCTAGGCATCGTAACATAATTTCCTGTTATAATGAGGCTGATGTAGTTATAGGAACAAATAATAAATAATAAAGCTGTTGAGAACTCTTCTATTAAAGCTTCATTACTCTTTATAATTAGTCTTATAAAGTTATAGTAAATACCCTTTATAATTAGTCTTATAAAGTTATAGTAAATACTCTTTATAATTAGTCTTATAAAGTTATAGTAAATACTCTTTATAATTAGTCTTATAAAGTGATAGTAAATACTCTTTATAATTAGTCTTATAAAGTTATAGTAAATACTCTTTATAATTAGTCTTATAAAGTTATAGTAAATACTCTTTATAATTAGTCTAATAAAGTTATAGTAAATACTCTTTATAATTAGTATATAATTAGACAGACAGACAGACATTAGTTGATTGTTAGTTACAACAGGTACAGTTTTGCTGCTCGACTGCGGAACTAAAGTCGGGGACTCTTTTGGGGGACGGACGCCCTGTTTTAGCAGGGTGGTAAAACAAGCCATTAAATCAACACCTTTAACTCCACCTGTGTCTTCCGTTGATCAATACACCTCAGATTATTACAACATATAGTATGATCATGCGTTTTATTCGTACAAACAGAACGTGTGTGCGTTTTAAACTCCCCGTTTTAATCCCGCTTTGCGTGCGGTCCCGTTCCTCGCCACTAGATGTCGCTGTTCAGTCTGTTCCCATTTTACATTACACCTTTATTAGACAGTGTTCATATAAAACATATATTATTCAGTCTGTTCCCATTTTACATTACACCTTTATTAGACAGTGTTCGTATAAAACATATATTATTCAGTCTGTTCCCGTTTTACATTACACCTTTATTAGACAGTGTTCATATAAAACATATATTATTCAGTCTGTTCCCGTTTTACATTACACCTTTATTAGATAGTGTTCATATAAAACACATATTATTCAGTCTGTTCCCGTTTTACATTACACCTTTATTAGACAGTGTTCACATAAAACACATATTATTCAGTCTGTTCCCGTTTTACATTACACCTTTATTAGACAGTGTTCATATAAAACATATATTATTCAGTCTGTTCCCATTTTACATTAAATAAATGTAAATGTAAATGTAGGTTAGTCATTTATAATCGTTGTTTAATAGTGAAATTGGACGACAGTTATCTAAAAATAGATCTAAAATAGATAGATTAAATCTAAAATATAATCACAGTCTTAACAACAGGCGTGACGCTGTTAGGTTTATTTTATTACATGAATTGCGTTTCTTTGAACACCGATCTGGGTGACCTGTGGCGTGATAAGGAGCTACGGTAACCATGGGGACGATATATCCCGCCCACCGGTGGAGCCGATAACGGATATCCGGATCTAGACTTCCTCCTCCGTGGGCGGGTCATTGTGTACAGTCCGACCAGCAACTTTAAACGCAAGTATTGAGTTGGAGCTTATGTTTTAATTTGCAGACGGGTCTAACGTTGCTCTACTCCCGTTTTCTACACACGACGTGTTTTAATACAGTTTCATGTTTTTAGAGCTTAACCGAAGTTCAACTCGTATGAATTCGCCTTCCTGGCCACAGAAAATATATACTGCGCGCAGTTCTCGTTTTGTCCACCAGAGGGCAGGCGTTGACCGACTGAATATTGGCGTGTGTGGGAATATTTTTTAATTTATAACTTATTGTATGAAAAAAATCTAAACTTTAAAAACAGCGGTGTTCGTCTTGTATTGTGGCCTGTAATGTGTAGTTATATATTTTTATTTTTAGAGATTAAGTGAAGTTCAACTCGTTCCTGACCACAAAATATATGCTGCGTGCAGTTCTCGTTTAGTCCACCAGAGGGCAGGCGTTGACCGACTGAATATTGGCGTGTGTGGGAATATTTTTTAATTTATAACTAATTGTATGAAAAAAATCAAAACTTTAAAAACAGCGGTGTTCGTCTTGTATTGTGGCCTGTAATGTGTAGTTATATATTTTTATTTTTAGAGATTAAGCGAAGTTCAACTCGTTCCTGACCACAAAATATATGCTGCGTGCAGTTCTCGTTTTGTCCACCAGAGGGCAGGCGTTGACTGGCTGTGAATCAAAGCGTGTGTGGGAACGTTTTTAATTTGTAACTTTATTAATATAATTATAATAAAATAAATATTATATAATTATTATATAATTATATATTATTATACTTATTATTTAATAAGGTGCAGCACATTTCTCCTATAAGAGCACAGACTCCTCCTTGTTCCGCCAGTAACCAATCACAGGGCTTGCCTGTTTTGCCAAAGTCATTTGTCTTGTGGCACGCAGCTGCTCACCTGGCGCAGATAAAGCGTCGTCCGTGTAACTAATGAACCTCTGTTGGTTATAATAAACGCAGTTCATCCGGTCTGCGTTCTTTACCAGCCCGATCATTGGGGAGAGAGCTTCAACCCCTCCTGCTCCCTGGTTCCTAGCCTTGTGTTTACGGGCTGCTCCCCTGGGTGGTCCTCTCCGCTCCGTTTGTATCTCTGGCTCCGGGCCGCTCTTTCCCTCCTACCTTTGTCAGCGTCTCCTAAGCTGGTGTGGTCGTCCTTTATGGGAGGGATCAGCACAACGTGGGTCACTGCTGGCAGCCTCGCACCGCCTCCCTTTCCAAACTGTAGGGAGTGTGGATCTGAGAGTCTCGTCAGCACACGACCACAACTGATCCAGAGACGCTATAGAAGGAGGAGACGCACCACTGAACAAATCACCCATTGAAATGCACGGGGAGACTCCGTAACGCCAAGATGACCAAGACAGGGCCCTGGTCTTGTTAAGACCAAATAGCTGCCCGAAAGGCGTGGCCAAGATGGCCGCGAGTGAGAGGACTTGCCTAGAAGGACTTTGACTGATCCGCCACCACTTCATCCTGGCTCTGGAATAAACACTCATTATATGCGAGTAGCACATTAAACACATGACCCTCTTTAAGCTGACTACTGTCGTGGCCATTCCCCTTTAACAGAGATTGCGTCTGGGCCAGGTGAGATTCCCACTGCAGTAAAGCACACAATACATTGGAAAGCAAAAGGTCCTAGGTTTTAATGCATGCATACATTAGACTCCTCTCTAGCAGAGTGAGTCCTGAATACAGGTTGACATGGTTTCTTATACAGTTTCAGACCCTCCCCACACAAAAGGTTCATCAAAGAAGAGAGGAGAAGACCGAAGGGCAGATTCTTCTCCTTACGGCCCTTCTGTCCCAACACCTAGGAATACAACGGTCGGGGTTCACGACAAACAAATGCAAATTCCAGATGCCTGTCTTTGTGACGTTCTCACCCAAAGCACAAGGATCAATAGACAGCTGGGAGGAAATGGGCGGGACAATCAGGGTTGAAACTGAGGACACTACAAGTTACACAAGAACAGACAAACTTATCAAACAACAATTCGGATATGTCGATGTTTCCATCACACTACCTTTTATGGCTGGCGCTGAGCCATGTTCCCGTCCCGTCAATACAGTCTGTGGTGATATTCCAAATGACGTTGCATAACTCCTCCTCCACCCGCCCAACACCGTCCGCCTCTGTACCTTCTCCACTGTTGTGGAAACGTTGTCCTCCCCGTTCCACACGGAGACGAGTCTCTTTAGGGGCTGATGATTCAGCGACCTCATTGGACAGCGTTGTGTCCGTCCCCCGACGTGACCTCAGACAACAGGGCGTGGCGTGGTCACCGTTACTTCTACGGAGACATGTGCTGTAGTCACGGGGCCCTGTGGAGAGCAGACACTGGGCTGAACACGCCGCCACAACCCAACAGTCATTTAGTTTGCTGCTGGCGTTGGGCTTCCTTCCTGCTCCAGCAGCCGCTGCGTTGTTCCTTCAGTACAGAGATCCCAACGTTATCTAGTGTTTGTTACCCAGAACGCGTCCCGACCACTTCTAGTACACGTCTGACAGTCTTCTGCTGGGATCTGTTTGTGTTCAACCCGTTCAGACCAATTGTTTGACTTTGCCGTCTTGTACGGCCGCTACAGCAGTAGTTGTGGTTTTAGCACAACGACTGTTTTAATGGGCTCATGTTTGATCTGTCTGAGTGTTCTCATTGTCGAGAAATTACTGTTTCTGATTTTGTTCATTACTTCAGAAAGGATTGACTGATTTGTAGTCGTAGGTATATCAGAGTCTACGGTTAATATTTTATTTGCCTTGGTTGTAACATTATCCTCTCCTGGTTTGGTTGTGGGGGTCGTTATTACCTCGTCCTGCATGGTCGTTGCAGGACGCCCCCCCCCCCCCCCCCCCCCGCGACCGGGTCTCCGCCCTGGGGGGGCTACAGCACCCCTACTTCAACTCACTGCCACCTCCCAGCATGCACCTGAGAGACAGGAAGAACTACGCCTCCCAGCATGCACCTGAGAGACAGTTAGAACTACACCTCCCAGCATGCACCTGAGAGACAGGAAGAACTACACCTCCCAGCATGCACCTGAGACAGTAAGAACTACACCTCCCAGCATGCACCTGAGAGACAGTTAGAACTACACCTCCCATCATGCACCTGAGAGACAGTAAGAAGTACACCTCCCATCATGCACCTGAGACACTAAGAACTACACCTCCCAGCATGCACCTGAGAGACAGGAAGAACTACACCTCCCAGCATGCACCTGAGAAACACTAAGAACTACACCTCCCAGCATGCACCTGATGCACCATAGCAACGCATGATACACTGCACACACTGGGATTGGGATCACTGCGACCACTCGGAAGTGATCCCAATCCGTGTGTCCGGCCGTCTGTCTGTGGTTTCTTTCTACAACGGACACAGAGACACTGAGGCACCGCCCCCCCCCCCTAACCAAAGCCCAGGGAGGAGGTCCCAGAATAATATCAGAACAACATTATTATTATATTCTTATTATTCTTAAGGCACTTATGTAACATTATTTCGTAATAAAAGGAGAATGATGATGGGCTGAACATACGAGAACATTCAGTTGGATCCACTGAGTTGTTTATTAAAATGATGCTTCATTAACAAATGCAACAGAAAAATAGTCCCTTACATGTACACAATAAACACAAGGACTGAAACAATAGAAGCTGCAGACTTTACAAATCATAAACAGGTGTGCACGTATCTTTAATAACTGAACATGTTCTGCTGCCGTTTGGTTCCCAACAGAACACCAGGAATCAATACTCAGTTTAAAGTCATTTACAACACAGACCTCCTGGTTATTATGAATGAAATATAAAACCTGCTTTAAATCAGGTTCCTTTGGCACCGAGCTGCTCTATTCACACTAACACTGAAGTAATGCATACTAGCCTTTCATGGCTCACAGTAAAACAAACAATCTCTCTTAACCTCTTGTTGTTCCTAAGGTCAGTCTTAAACTGCAAAAGACCCGCCTTCTTTGCTGAAGGTCTAGTCAGTGTGTCTGACAGACACGGTCATAGCACTAGAGGAGCAAGTAAAGGACAGCTAGCTTTACCCAGACCGAGGTCCAATCTACTGAAAAATACCATCATTTACACAACTATTTCATTATGGAATGAACGACCAAAAAAACATACGTTCTAGCAAAAATAGCAAATACAACTTTAAAAAGTCTGCAAAAAAATCATGTGGTCCATAATGTATATACATTTTTAATGTTGTCATTTCTTTTTGTAGCCTTCATATCTTTTTTAAACTTTTTTATTAGTCTATTTCTATTTGAGTTTGACATAAGGTCAAACAAGTGATTGTCTGTTGTCTATATTTGATGTTTGGGACCCAGGAAGACTAGCTCTCTCTCTGGTGTGTTGCTAATCGGGATCCTAATGAATCTAATCTCATCTAAATCATCCTTGTTAGGATTAGGACAAAAGTGATGATCAGAGCCCTGGAGAATAAAATATGTTAATGTCTGAAAATGGACAAATATTGTAGCATAAAAAAAACATGTGATTTACCATCAATAGGTATTTAATATACATTTCAAATTAAAAATGAAATCTTAATAAAACCTGCTCAGGTAACCCTATGGAAGATCTTAAAAGTCTCTTCCTTTCATGGTTTACCAGCATCAACTTTTAGGAAGCCCCATAAAAAGGAGGGGGAGACGGGGGGGAGGAGGGGGAGGGGAGAGGGAGACGGGGGGGGGGGAGGAGGGGGAGAGGGAGACGGGGGGGGGGAGGGGGGGGGGGGAGGAGGGGGAGACCAGGGGGGAGGAGGGGGAGAGGGAGACGGGGGGGAGGAGGAGACGGGGGGGGAGGAGGGAGAGAGGGAGATGGGGGGGAGGAGGAGACGAGGGGGAGGGGAGAGGGAGACGAGGGGGGAGGAGGGTGAGAGGGAGACGAGAAAGAAAGAGTGAGAGGGATAGAGAGAGAGAGAGCGAGAGACTATAACTGCCACAGAGACTCTGAGTCATCAGTCCTCTCAGGCCTCCATCAAAAGACACCCATCCTCTAACGCAGAAGCTGTGTGTGTGTGTGTGTGTGTGTATTTGTATGTGTGTGTGTGTGTGCGGGCGTTTGTGTGTGTGTACATGTGTGTGTGTGTGTGTGTGTGCCCGCCCGCCTGCCCTTATTTTTTTCCTACAACCGACCCCTGCTCGCCCACAGCCCCGGACGACGACGGGGGTGTGTGTGTGTGTGTGTGTGTGCTTACGTGTGTGTGTGTGTGTGCTTACGTGTGTGTGTGTGTATATATATATATATATATGTGTGTGTGTGTGTGTGTGTGTGTGTGTGTGTGTGTGTGTGTGTGTGTGTGTGTGTGTGTGTGTGTGTGTGTGTGTGTGTGTGCGCGCGCGCGCCCCTCCGCCTTTTTTTTTTTTCTACAACCGACACAGAGACGCTGAGTTACCCTCCTCCAACCCTACCCCAAACCCAGGGAGGAGGTCCTCCTGGGTGAAGGTGGACCTGAAGGTGTGGATGTGTGTCAGTGTGTCTGAGGACCCTCCTAGACCTCGGGACACTCTGTAGAAGGACAGAGTGCCAGCAGGCCGGTCCAGATACACTCCTACTCTGGTAGAGCCAGCGGGGGGGAGACGCATGTCTGTCTCTATATCGTTGTACGAGGCATAGTAACCACCATCATTACAATAAAGACTCCAGGACTTGTTGTTCCCTCCAAGCCCGCTGTCACCACCCCCTCCTCTCCTTGTGATTCCTCTGTATGTCACTCCTATCTCAACACGTCCTTTCCACTCTACCTCCCAGTAACAGCGGCCAGTCAGAGCCTCTCTACACAACACCTGGGACACGAAGGCAAATCTCTCTGGGTGATCCGGATACGACTGGTCCCATCCAACCTGCGTCACCTTTCTGTTGTCCTCAGACAGAGAGAGGTGTCCGTTGGCTGTGTTTGGGTCCAGTGTGAGTTCACAGGCATCTGACGGGAGAACAAGACATGATATTATTCATAATTCCCGAGATATTCCAGGTTATTCGCCCAAAATCCCCCCATTCGTTTTCATTGGAAAATTCAAAAAACGCTGATTCATGATATTATATTCATTGATATACGCTGATATTATATATATCGTATATATTAGATATATTATATAGATATTTATATATTATATTATATAATATCATATTATATATAGAGCTCCAGGAGTCGCAAACGGCAACAATCACTTTCTCCTCCAAGCTGCGGTTCACTGCGGAGTGCAGGGAACGGTTGGCCCGGCTGGTTGAACGCTGATTGGCTGTTTTACGTTACTTCACCCACGCTACTTCACCCAGGGAGTGAACGCTGATTGGCTGTCTCACGCGAATACCGCAGCAAAGTTGAAATATTTCAACTTCAGCAAAATTTTTCGCGCTGCAAATCCTCATGACCGTGCCCGTGACAGGGCAAAATGTCGCGCCGTCAATCAAATCTTGCCGCAGGTTTTTGCCGTGACAAATTTCGCCCGATTCGCGTCTTTACGTTGACTTTGTATGGAATCGTGTCGCGCCGTTGTGTTTGGTGTGAACACACAGTTACGTCCTTGCGGACCCTCCTTGCGTCCACCACAAGGGCCTGACGTGCGCCTCCCAAAAAATGTCACCTTCCGTCGAGGCAACGCAGCAGCAAGGGCTGTGATTGGTCCGCTCACTAAAACCTGACGCAGAACCATAAAGGTTCACGACTGCGTTGAAGCGTCTGCGTGGTCGTTGCGTTGCGTGAACGTGGGACCATAATCAGCCTTTAACTGTTGGACCAGAGAACTGGTAGGTGTGTACACACACACACACACACACACACGTATATCTTAGTGCTGTCAATTGATCGCACAATTTGCTGTGATTAATCACGATCAATTGCTTTTTTTCTCTTAAAGGGACACTGTAGCATTTTAAGAAATGTATTAGCTCTTCCCAGGTTTAAAGAGCTAATGAAGGATTACGATTTTTCAAAAGGACTCTGAAGTTTCCTGCTTCCTTATCAACAGGTAAGTCAATGTGTCTAAAGTCTAAATTACAAGCCTTTCTCATTGCTTGGTTGTGTAATTCATTACATAGGCAGCATAACAGTAGAACATGTACAGTTAACAGCCTCATTGGTGGATAGCAGCATGGTTAATGGTAAATGAACTGCATTTATACAGCGCATTTCTTGTAACCAGTGGCCACCCAAAGCGCTTTACTTTAATATTGCCTGACATTCACCCATTCATACACACGTTCACACACCGACGGCGGCGTCAGCCACGCAAGGCGACAGCCAGCTGGTCAGGAGCAGTTAGGGTGAGGCGTCTCGCTCAGAGACACCTCGACACTCAGCGAGGAGGAGGAGCCGGGGATCCAACCAGCAACCTTGTGGTTACCAGCCAACCCGCTCTGCCCCCTGAACTAATGCCGTCCTATAGGATCTAGCATAGGCTGTTTGATTGAATAAGGGTTGCATCTCTTGCCTACTACCTCCCACCGATCCACTGCCTCTCTGTCCTCTCCCTACCCTTAAATCACCTAATGATGATGATCTGACAATGCACGCACATCGTAAAAATACACAAAAGGAATGTATCACTACTTATTAATTACTACTAATTGATTTATTAATTATTACACAGTTCATGCGTTTTATAAGCACTAGCAAAAATTGTGTGTTTGTTGTGTGTCAAGTTGTTAACTGATGCTATAGGTTAGACTACGACATAGAAGTGTTACCAATAATAAACAATATGAACATGGCAACTTAATTCACTATCTTGCTCAAGGAGTAATTACTCATACATGCTCACACTAATGATTAAATGGAGTTTGAAGTTTGTTTGAAATAGTGTACCTCATCATCACTCGAAAGAAAACTTGATGAGGTAGTATTGACGACATGTCATAGCTTCTTGGCACATATCACCTACCGTAGTTGCAACCAGGTTGCAACGTCCATTTTAAAAAGCGAGCACTATTCGTTTGAATGCACTATATAATTTTACCACGAGATGGGAGTAATTCCTACACAGTGTCCCTTTAAGCTATGTCGCTTCATCAAACATGTTTTCAACCTCACTTTACACTGCAGCACTCAACACATTGTCTTCAGGGAAAAACATTTTACACTCTTAATTTTGTTCTAATGTAAAACAAATCTTTCAGTTTAAAGAATATTGGAATATTGAATGCACATTTGACAGCCCTCAATCAAACTAATCAGATACTTACACTTCTTGAGAGATGACCTCAGGACAGGCAGATTCTCCATCTCCATTTTCCGTGTCTCCTCCAGCTGATCCTGGGATCTCCTCATGAGGTTAGTGGGGGGAGAGACTGGTGAGGAAACCCAAGAAGAGGAATCAAGTTCAATAGGAAGTCCTTGGTTGGGAGGACACTCATATTTTATTTTGATCCTCCCCCCTCTCACTCACAGCTAACAAAATTAATATTTGATTTGAGTTTTGTGTTTCTGTGTTCTGTGTCACTAAAATAACGCCACCTGCGTTTGGAGCAGAGTGGGACATTCATATAGTGTTTTGGGGAGGCATAAAATATTGAAATATTTATTCCTGTTTTCTGTAGATGATTGGTTTTGTTTCATTGACAATGTTAAAATGGCATAGATTTGGGGTTTAATTGCTCACTAAAATGAATATGACAAAACACACACACACACACACACTATTAGACATAGAATGGGCGGTGTGGTGGTAATTAGCCAGTGTGGTCTTGTTCAATGTTACATACCTGTGCCACCGGATTGGACAAGCCTGAGATGAATCAAACAGACACTTACACTTCTTTACATCTGGTTTCAGGGCAGGCACCTTCTTCATCTCCATGTTCAGTGTCTGCTCCAGCTGATCCAGGGCTCTCCTCAAGGTCCCAACGTATGACGGAGGACGGACCTCCACCGTGGTCCAGTCCCTGGTGGGTGGAGGATCCTTCAGGGATCTGAAGGTCTGGAGGATGTGGAGGTGGTCTTCAGTGTGTGAGAGCTGCTTCACCTCTGATCTTCTATTGGTCAGATCTTTTATTTCCTGCTCCAGCTCTTTGATGAGGCCTTCAGCTTCTTTCTCTGTGGATTTCAGTTTCTCTTTAACCGTTTGGTTGTGATCATTCAGGCACTTTTCAACAGAGCGCTTCAGAGCAGTGAAGACCTGCAGACCATCGGCTATCTCTTTGTCTGCGTCTGCTTTGCTACGTCCCACTGTGTATCTGATGTCCTTAATCTTTCGTTGTCTCTCCTGGATCATCTGCTGAACTTCAGCCTCTATCTTCGCCAGCTGGGCCGTCTTCACTTCATATTCCTCCTTTAGAGGTACAACAGGATGGGACTTGTGGTCCGTCTCTGTGCAGAACTGACACACAATCACCTGTTCAGTCCTGCAGAAGAGCTCCAGAAGTCGGTCGTGTTTCTTACACACCCTGTCCTCCAGACGGTCCATAGGCTCGACCAGCTCATGTCTCTTGAGGCGTGCGACTCTCTGATGAGGCTCCAGGTGGGTTTGGCAGTAAGAGGTAAAACACGTCAGGCAGGACTTCACGGCCTTCAGCTGGGTCCCAGTACAGACGTCACAGGGAACTTCTCCAGGTTCAACACAAGGCTGCTCTTTGATTCTTCTAAACTGATCAGCCATCCCTGATAAGAGGGTATTAACCCGTAAAGCTGGTCTTGTGTGGAAAAGCTCGTTGCAAACAGGACATTTGTACCGGACTTGGTCATCCCAGAACGTTGTAATACAGGTTCTACAGAAGTTGTGTCCACATGGTGTGGTAACTGGGCTGTTGAACACATCCAGACAGATGGAACATGAAAAGTCCTCCTCAGATGAGGAAGTAGCAGAGGCCATTCCTACAAGACATGGATAACAATAGTAAAATAACAGTTTGAACTCGTTCAACGCGATTGTTTTATTTGTTACATATATATTGATGTTTCAAGCCGAAATCCAACAGGAGTTACAACATGATGTCCTGCAGACAGGCCAGCTTCACTGAGGATTAGGATTAGATTGTTCTTTGTCTCCAGAAGGAGTGAAGGAGCCTCCATGTCATGTTACTCTGGCCTTTTTGGATTTAAATCAAAGGAGTTATACATTCCCAAAGAACATTTATATAAATGATTGTATCAAATATGGTATAAGTATGTGTCCAAAAACAACGTTTGCACAAGCTGAGCAGCTGAGTGTCACAACGCTACACTTTCAAAGGTCGGAGATAGGAGTGAACATGGAAGCACTTTCTCTGTCTACCGTCACCCAGGATACTATTGTTGAACGGTAACAGGGTGCTCTCTTCCTAGCTGAGAGGTTCTGTGTTCCATCCCCAATCTCTCCATCTCCCCTATCATCTAACATGTGGCGGCGACCCCTACCGGCTCCTTACTCTAGAATATAGAATATACTTTAATTGTCATTGTGCAGTGGAGCCATACAGTGACATGTGCTCGTGCAGCCTCTGACACAATGCTCACTACAAACACTCACACAATAAATAGTATAAAGATACAAAACAACACACGGTATAAAATACATGCGATGCGTCCACAGGCCACTTCTTTACATTCCCGATGGAAGGTTTCTGCTTTGTAATGATGGGGGCGATACGCTGGAATCTGGGATAGTGACAGGTGATCAGACGTGCAAGGGGGGAGCTCTGTGTCCCTGTTTGATGTTAGAGGACTGTGACGGCCCTGTGCTCCCCCTTGCGGGCTGCCTGCTGGTCTCCTGGTGGCCACACGGCTTCAGGTTGCCGGCCTGCAGTGAGGAGACCAGTTAGGGACGATTGGCCTCACCTGGCCGGCGTAGGCCTATAAGCCCTCGCCCTCCTTTGCCTCTTCTCTCTCTCACTCTTGCGTTCAGTTTTTTTCCGACACACCGCATTCCACTCCACTTACATACGACCGACATGCATCCATACATAACTTAGAGACCCTAGATAACCTTTTTTTCTATTATACTTTCAATAAATATCATTTATTGTACTACTGAAACAGTTGTCCTGTCTCTCTTTGTGTTGTGAGCCGGGCGTAAACAAGTACACGCAGTCCAGTGTGTTGTCCCCTCGTGTTGCACATTTACCATGCCGTCAAAGCTTGGTAGCGCAGTCTTAAGGTTGATTAAATCAGCAGGTACGATAATAACCTGTCTCTGTACTGCTATAGCAATCAAACCCATTGGTATGATGAAAAGATTACATATATATGATGAATCATGGATCAGAGTGGATTACAGTACCTGAGTCTTCTCCCCGCTGTAGTGAAGTGAGCCACACCAACCGTCCCACTCATTACAAGGAAATGATGTGAACCAACCAGTTGGACCAGTTCCCCTCCCAGTTGACATTCCTCTCAGACTAGCCTCCTATTGGCTGCTGTTCCATGACAGTACTGTACAGGTGTCAGGTGTCCTGCTCCTTTCTAACCCTTGTCCCGCCTCCAACATGTTGAGAGGATGTCCTGCATTCTGATTGGCTCTAGTTTTAAAAAGCCAAACCACTGCAGGACAGACGCCTTTCTGAAATCTGGACTGAAGCCAAAGGCTGCGCACACATGAGGGTGGAGTGCAGTGTGAACCTGTCACCGTCTGTGCTGCCTGCCTGCGCTCCGCCCAACACAGAACATCCAGTCACCACAAAGCCTCACGCTACGCAGATTCAGGAGGAATGTGTTGGAAACCACCACAAAGAAAATGAAATGCACTCACAACAAAGACCGTGAAACACCTTAGAACTGGGTAAAGCCAGGCAAGGCGGTTCTCAGAGAGTTTACTTGATTTCAACGTCCCACGCTGGATACGACGTGAAGCGACATGTGAGAACGTCTATTTCTAAAGGTAGAAAGACACGTTTGTAGACTACCTCTCCGCGTTGGTAACGTGTCCCTCATTGTCCCACACTAACACACTCTTTGTCACACATGAGGTCTGTTGGGATCTACCCAGTGATGAAGACTTTGTTCAAACATGAAGAGAGCTATGATGTCTAGAAGCTCAGACACAAGACAGAGACAACAGCGGGAGTTTTAAGTGTGCTACAGTTCAAACGTGTACGTAACATCTAGTAACACTTTTTAACCGTAGGTGGCTACAGACTAATAGTACTCTTCCTATCGATATGATGAATAAGTTATGCATATTCATGTTAAATCAGGGATCAGAGCGGAGTACAGTACCTGAGTCTTCTCCCCGCTGTAGTGAATGTGAGCCACACCAAACCGTCCGACTCTTTATAAGGAAATGATGTGAACCAAACCAACCAGTTGACACTCCTCTCAGACTGGCCTCCTATTGGCTGCTGCTCCATGACTCCACTCAGGAATGAAGAAGAGGAACTTGGGTTGGCTCATCTCGTTACGCCCAGGTATTCAGAAAAGGGCCAAGGTTACACACACACAGACACACACACACACACACACATACACACACACACACACACACACACACACAGACAGAGATCCCCACACACATACAGTTCACACAGACATACGCACACAAACACACACACACACTCACAGACAGACAGACAGACACACACACACACACACACACACAGACATACACACACACACACACACACACACACACGCACACACGGGCGTGGCAGGTAGAAGCACACACACTCCCTGCTTTGAATAATCCCAAATGTCCTCTGGAGCCGATTGGACCAGCTTGTGAGAGTTCAAACTGTAATGAAGTGAGCCACACCAGACCGTCACACTCTGTAACAAGGAAATGATGTTTGTGAACCAACCAGCTTGGACCACTTCCCCTCCCAGTTCACACTAGCCCTCCTATTGGCTGCTGTTCCAGTGATGATGACCAATCCCTTTATTGTAATATGATCGTCTGGACAGAGAGCTCTGATGTCTACAAGCTCAGACGGAGGAAAACAAAGAGACGCCTGACAGGGTCCAACAGAGCACGTAGAGACACATGACTGATTCTCCTTCTTTACAGCAGAACCCACAGGAACCACAGATACCATGTTATCAATAAAGAGACTGATCAACATAATGAACAGAAGCACACTCAGAGTCAGGGCAGGCGTGTCTGTACTGGTGTGTGATCTCGTCGGGCTGGATTGGGTTGGGTTCATCTTGTTACAACCCTTTACAGGCACACACACACACACAGCGTGTGGTGTACGTATTCACACACACACGCACACACACACACACACACACACGAAC
>NW_028179746.1:0-18292 GCF_964030765.1 Micromesistius poutassou | reverse complement strand
ACGTGAGATTGAATTGTAACGTGAGATTGAATTGTGTTAATCTATGTTTATGTGTGTGTGTGTGCGTGTTTGTGTCTTTATGTGCGTGCACTGCACATCTTTATGTGTGTGAGTGTGTGCATGTGCTTGTGTCTGTCTGAGCGCACAATGCACATGTATTATGTGTGCATGTATGTACCGCTGTGTGTGTGCGCGCATGTACGCGCGTGTACCTGTATGTGTACCTGTGTGCGCGTGTGCATGCACATGCGTGTGCGTAGCGTGCGCAGTGCGCGCGCATGTGTGTGTGTGCACCGCCTGCGTCCAGCCCTGTGATTGCACCTCAGATCACGCTGTGTCGTCCAGAGGTGCGGTGCGGGCTCGGCGTTGTGGCTTGGCGCCGAGCCGAACCCGCTCTCTTTGTATTTTAACAAAGTACACGGAGCGACGTTGCATATCGCCAAATGGCTCCGGGGGCTAATCATCCCGGGCTGAAGTGAGGGGGTGGGTGGGGGGTGGGTGGTGGGGGAAAGGGAGAGATAAATGTTTGAGTGTAGAGGTTGAGGGCGTCTCTTTTCACGGCTGCCCGAACGCGCGGGAATAAAAGCCTGAAAAGGAGCGGCAGCAGCGGGCTAGAGTGAGCACGACCGGGCTTTTTCTGCCTCGAGCTCCTGGGGCCTTCGCCACTAATGCATCTGACTGGAGTGCTGTAAGCAGGGAGGGGGGGAGGGAGGGAGGGAGGGGAGAGAATGGGGACGAGTGGGAGAGAGAGGGAGAGAGAAGGGTTGGTGGGGTGGGTGGGGGAGTGGGGGGAGGGAAGGAGGAGAGAGAGAGGAGGAGAGAGAGAGAGAGGAGGAGAGGGAGATGTAAAGGAGAGAAAGAAGAAACCAACAGAGAGAGGGAGGGAGGGAGAGAGAGAGAGAGAGAGAGAGAGCGAGAGAGAGGGAGATAGAGAGAAATGGGACTGGTGTTACCGGGACAAAGAGCCCCAAGGTGTGTACTTGGTATTCAGTAATTGTAAAGAAGCTTCATTTCTCCCAGTGATTTCCTGTCTTTTTTTTTTTACCGTCTTCTTTGACAATTCAGATGCTTTTAATAGGGACATGAGTATGGGGGGGGGGGCTATTCTGTGAGCACCCCCCCACCCCCACCACACCACCACCACCCCGCCTCCATCCTCACACTTCTACTGACGCTCCTCCCCATGCACCGACACACACACACACCACACCCACGCACACTGACACATACACACACACACGCACACACACGTACACTGACACACACGCGCACACACACACACTGACACACAAACACACACAAACGCAGCGCACCTATCTCCTCACCTCCTAATTCTTGTTCAACACCAACCTGCTCGCCCGCTCCGTGCTAGAGCTGATCCTCCCCCCGCCCTCTCCCCCCCCCACCCCCCTCCCTCCCCCCCCCCCCCCCCCCATGCCACCCACCCACCCACCCACCAACAGAATAGGAGAGGAAAAAAAGGCATTAGCCGTATTCTTCCGGGCCATTCTGTCCTTTGAATACCGCAGACTCCTCCGGCTTTAATCATTTCTGTATCAGGCTCAGTCCAAATAAGCACAGCCATTTTCTACACTCAATTACTCCCCTAACAGCATCAAAAAGAGAAAGGGTTCAGGTATAGTGAGGCGAGGAAGCGCGCGAGAGGGGAGAAAATTGTGAAGCATCTTGATCCTATAAAATGCCCTGAATGCTTTGAAAGGCTTTCTTTTTTCCCCTTTTTTTTTTTTTGTTGTAAAAAAAACCCAATAATTTTAGATGGTTCTGGCTATAACAGAATGTTTACTGTCTGCTTGCAGGCTCTGAGCTCTTCACTTCCCCCCCGCGGGGGGGGGGCAGCTCGATGGAGAGACTGGGAGAGAGAGAGAGCTAGAGAGAGAGAGAGAGAGAGAGCGAGAGAGAGCGAGAGAGAGTATGAATAGAAGCCTGGAGAAATGGAGCTCCAAATTAGTACATTTTCCATCTATTCCGGCTTTTATTCAGCAAGAAAGAAAAGTGTATCCAAAAGGTACAATTCACTGCAAAGGGTATTGTGACAGTGCTCACTCTCCCCCCCCCCCCCCGTAACTACCCTTAACCTTTAGACACAATTTAACCAAACGCAGCTGCCATACAGGACTCGGCGTTGATTATGTTGATTATTAGACGTCCAACTTTTAGTTACAGCAGTCTGTGTAAACGAGACGCCGCTGAACTCATGACACTCACGGTTCTTGGTTGCTTTTTCGCCGCTGCGCGACCGTCAGTCGTCCAAACTCCATAAAGGTGCCGCGTAAAATAATCTCGGAGTTAACAGACTGAATGAGGCGCGGGCATGGAGTCGGAGTATGTTTTTTCGCGGTCCTTCAGCGTGCTAAAATGTACGCAGGAAGTGTCTCTTAATAGCTTGCTCTTTCACTAAAGTAGCACTCACCCCCCGCCCCCCCCCCAAAAGATGGCCCCATTTCTGCTCGTCCCACAGATTGTTCCGATTGTTCCAAATGCCGGCCGGTAGAGACAAGTCACGGATGAAACGCGTGGACACCAACAGAGGTCAATAAAGCACGTCCACCGCGGAATATAATGTCATTGATTTTTTTGTTGTTGTATGTATTTGTAAACAAAAAAAGAGATGTCATCCTCCCCATTTCACTCCATACTGGGACAGCCTGGGGGGGTAATGCACGCCGCAGGTGACTACGGACAAGCAGCCTGTGGCGGTTCGTCACAACGGGGTGAGCCGCGCTCTGGGTCGTTCGCTGCCTCCTCCTCCTCCTCCTCCTCCTCCTCCTCCTCCTCCTCCCCGGCTCTCCTCCTCCTGCTCTGCTCTCTGACGGAGCGGTCGGGTCCAACGTCTCGGGCTGTGACACGCCCTCATAAGAAGTCAGAAGAAGTGAAACAATACATCACCGTCGGTACAGCAAAGACGTTCACAGAACCAAGTGCCAAGCACTCACAATCGCCAGGCCGACCCCATTCCCCGTGTACAGCAGTGATAGCTAGGCTACTGCAGATGCTACACAACTAAGTGCATGCTGCACAACATGCATGCACAACACAATTAAGTACACGCTACACAATTAAGTACAATGAATGAACACAACCTGCATTAAGTGCCGTTCATTAAGTGCCAGGACGTACAACAAACAATAGTGCAACAGACAAATAAGGGACTGGATGGCTATGTAGAGTCTAGGTGAACTCTGAACAGGTGGGTTTTGAGTCGTTTTGCGGAAGCTGGTGAGCGACTCTGCGGTCCTTGTTTATGTTTATATATATATATATAATATTATATATACGCATTGAAGGGAAGAGCGATCAGGCCAGACTCTCACCACTGCCACTCATTACCTGGAGGACAGCGTGGGGTCGGAGGTCAGCCAGCTGCGGATCCTATGGTCGGGGTTTTCTGCAGGGTCCTCCAACACGAGGTGAATAACATGTTTGCCTATAGCGCACGCAGACGGTAAACACGAGGAAGCAGAGTGGCTCTCGATGGGGGACGCGCTCATGTCTGAAACAAGGAGACTCTAACCCCCGGTAACACAGAGTGGCACACTTTGTCCTAGTTTCGTTCGTACTTCATTTGCATTTGTTTTCATGTCCTGCGCATTTACAGCGTTCTCGTAAGTGAAATGGTGTTGTCATCGTTTTAATGCCTTATGAATGTCCAGTTCTTTGGTCATTTTTTACTCAGTGGCTAAATAATGTTTTCGATGATAAAAAAATATGAATTGGGCCAGGTTTTTGGAATGAACCAAACTGTATCGCGCGGCTTTTGGACGATGAAAAGACTTCACGCACTGCTATAATTTTAAAGTACCTGATTGAAACATTCTGAAAAGGATAGCATTGGTGTTTGCCAAGTTAATCATCCGCAGTGCACGCACAATGCCGCGGGCTATTAAGGACGTTAATTAAACAGGGACGCCTTTTAATGCATTTAAACACCTTCCTCTTCATCATTTCCACTTTCATCTGTCCAAAGAATATCTCCGCTACCCCCTTATCTTTTCTTTTGATTAACAAGAAAAGGGAAAATGCTCGGGCCAAATTAAACACTGAGAGAAAAGAGCGGAGGGAGTCTGACTCTTAATGTGGGGGGGGGGGGGGCGGCAGGCAAAGTCGCTAATGGACGGCGCTAATTAGAACAGACTTGGAACTGTTCACAAAGGAACTGGATCAATATGTAATGCCGGCGCACTCCACTCATTCACCTGTCGGGTGATGACATTAAAACGACGAAAGGCACCGGACAAGAGGCATTACAGCGGGCCGCCAAAGAACCAAGAGTGTTTTCCCTCTTTCATCTCCAGTGTAAGAGGCCACCTTGTGCACAGAGAGAATGTCAGAAATGCCTGAAGCCCAGAGGTGTGTGTGTGTGTTTGTAAGAGTGTGTGTGTGTGTGTGTGTGGGTGGCAATGTAGGCTTGCAGATAGAGAAACACAGGAGACACTCAATCAACCTCTTCAGTTTGTGTTTGCGGTACCCGTGTAAAATATGGCTGAAATAGAGTCTGCGATATTTCAACGATAAATAATTGCCCTTACATTTTTCATCAACATCGCCCCGACATCATTAAAGGTACAACATGTAAGACAAATGAACCGTGCTAAATCACAGAACGTCCGTGATACGTCATCGGAGATTAAGGAAACATGCTAATTCCAAACACGGGCTTCTCCGACCGCAGTGCTACAAGCAGTGGCGTTGTCGCGCTCCGTTTCGCTGCTCCGGGTCGGAGTTGTTGACGTAGTTTTGGTGTGATTCACTGTTCTCAGAGTACCCTGGGTTACCAGATGTGAAGCTAACGGCTCTCAAACACAGTTGTACTGCAGCCGTGGACGCAGGCAAAACGAAACGGGCGAGCTGAGATGACACACGATTCGAAGCGACCTAGAAACCCTCAATTCCTCCCTTGAGCTGGTTTATAGTTTGTCGTCAATTAATGAATGCAGTCGTATACGTGACCTCACCGACGGTGACGCTGACGGTGTTGGGACTGTCCGTGGGGTAGACTTGTCTTTGCGTTTTGTCGTCGTTGTCCGAATTGAATAATTGTGCCCGTCTCAAAATAAAATGTTGCACTGGGCTCGTCTTGCACTCCTCAACCTGGCAACCCGCCAGCGCTACAAGTCTAGTCAGGAGCCGGGGGGGGGGGGGGGGCGAGAGACATCTCTCCTTCTAATGTTGTACATTTAGACTGCAGTCCCCATAATAAACACTCTGTGTCATCTAGTGTACCTTTAACCCTTCTCTCCTAAAATATGATATATCGATTTATTGAGTTACGTGTTTTGAATTGAAAATTGGAATTGACCAAAATATGATGTTGATTTAGAGACCTTCTCCTATTCCTATTCTATTTTTTTGTTTTTATTTTCAAGAGCAATTTGTAAAGAATTTAGTTTCACAAAGCAATTAACTACCATACCCTTTTGGGGCCCAAATATGTATCCGTTTTATCATTACAAACATCCACTAACCCGATGAAGCTCTCATTTGTAACTGTTACATAATTAGTTTTTTTTTCCTGTTCATGAACTCATAACTGAACTTCAAACAACAAATACTTTAAACGCCCACAAAACTACCCCCCTGCCGTCAAGCCGCACCCCAGCAGCAGACCTGCACCTCGACCACGACCACGGTTCTCGATGGGGGATGCGCTCATGTCTGAAACAAGGAGACTCTAACCCCCGGTAACACAGAGTGGCACACTTTGTCCTAGTTTCGTTGTACTTCATTTGCATTTGTTTTCATGTCCTGCGCATTTACAGCGTTCTCAGCGTGAGTGAAATGGTGTTGTCATCGTTTTAATGCCTTATGAATGTCCAGTTCTTTGGTCATTTTTTACTCAGTGGCTAAATAATGTTTTCGATTATAAAAATACGAATTGGGCCAGGTTTTGGAATAAACCAAACTGTGTCGCACTTCGGCTTTGGACGATGAAAAGACTTCACGCGCTGCTATAATTTTAAAGTACCTGATTGAAACTGGGCTGGACCCAGACGCCAACCCCAAAAGATTACAGCACTGCTGCGTTCTGTAACACGAGGTTCAAAGGGAGAGCGTCCTGGACGAGGCGTGGCAACGGGCACCGGGCCAGGACGGGCAAGTGAACATTCAACCCCCTAAAAAGAAACATCTGAACAGAACACGTAACGGGATCCGCACAACTTTGGGAGTAATTTGGACACGCCGTGGCACACTTTCTTTCGGGGGCAATATCCTGCCCTCTGCGTCCCCGCCTCCTTCCTGGGCTCCCGCGAGACACCCATTGATCCGGTGTCTGCCGGGCCCCTGTGTCTCCAGTATCACAACCAGTCCTGGAGGGATTGGTTTTCCCTTGTTAGCGTGTAGTTTGGGTAGCCCCCCCCCCTCTCACCACCCCCACCACCACCACCAGGTCCCTGCCCATTCCTAGTTCTCCCCGCCTCCACTTCCCAGTACAGCCCAGGACATGGGGGTGGGGGTGGGGGTGGGGGGGGGGGGGGAGACCCGCCGGGGCCTCCACAAGGAGGCCCTTTGTTCCGGGTCGTGGAGAGGGAACGGGCGGAGCAAAAAAGGGGGAGGGAGGGAGATGGGGGGGTGGGGGGGGGAGGAGACAGGAGTTGGAAAGTCTCCGACACTTCTCCTCCTCTTACAACAGAGGCCGCACCTGTGGAATCCAGAAGCAGAGCGCTGAGCGTCGAGCGTCTCCAGACTCACCTGCGTGGCTTGTTTTTATTACGCCGCCCCCCCCCGAGGTGGGGGGGGGGGGGGTCCTCACCTGACGACTCGAAAAGTTACTAGCGCTCGCGCCGTTTGCAACACCCTGAGCACCCCGAGCTCAGGACGTAGAGCCGGTTGACTAAACCGCGGGGAGGAACAGAGTCGGGACCTTGCTGAACCGGAAACCGGAAGGTTCCTAGTTCGATCCCCGGCTGTGTCGAGGTGTCCCTGAGCGAGACGCCCTCACCCGCTGTTCCGCTCCCGACCAGCTGGCTGACGCCCCGCGTGGTCGACTCCGCCGTCGCCGTGTGAATGAGTGAATGAATGGTTGTAAGTCGCTTTGGATGAAAGCGTCAGCAAAATCCCCTAAATTAATTTTGGTAACCCTTCCTTTTACAGTCCCCTAATTACTAAGTATTTACCCGGTAATTATATGGCAAATCATAGTATTTTATTGGGCAATTAACATTGGTAATAAGGAGACAAAAAGTAAAAGGAAGGGTTAACGCTTCTTTTTCTATCCACCGCCTTTAAGCAATATTTGTTCAATTCATCTATCGATTAATGAATGTTGACGAGAACTCGCTGCTCTGAAGGCTTGTAGTAATTATTTAAAATGTCACGATATGTGCGATGTGTTCCATCTTCGAAAATGGTGACGCTATACACTCAAACACATCGCACCGCCCCACTTAGATTCAAGAAGATTCCAGATGTTTTATTTGTCATATGCACAACATTTACAGACGCAGTCGCTCGCAAGGAAAGTCTTCAGTCTCAGGCTCCTTCAACAGGGCAATATAAAGAAAAGTAAAAGTATAAAGAAATGAAAGTATAAAGAAAGTAATAGCGCTAAGCCTAAATAAACAAATAAATAAATAAATAAACTACAATACCGTACATGAATAATTAGAATCAAATAAAAATCGAATAATAACTGTCATATATAATAATAAAAGGTATAAATGGATGCAGCATGTGAGTGAAATGTAAACGTAGACAGACGTTTGTATCCAGATGTCGACCGTTATAAAGTGGCTTAATGGTGAGCTAGGTAGCTCAGGAGTTCAGCAGTCTTATGGCCTGTGGTATGAAACTGTCCCTAAGTCTGGTGGTGCGAGACCTTATACTTACACAGTAAGTACTAACTTCAGACCAGACCGGACATCATTTTGACTACAACATTTTATGCAACAATAAAATAACCTTAAATCTTTAAATTTGAATTCAAGAAAAGATTGGACTCAGAATCCTTTGAGTTAATGCATTCACCTGTTCACGGATACATCGTGTTCACTCATTATTTGTATCCAGTCGCGGATTATAAGAAATAGGGCTGCTGAGTGCCCGAAAATCGAAGGAAATACACCTGAATGAAACCAGAAGCTGGATAATACCCCCGGAGGGTTATCGAAGGCGCCATTCCTCCCTGCCGCTGAAACGCCGTGCGCCCACTGCCACAAATAGTACAATCACAATTTCAAAACGTGCTCAATTTGACAAAATGGGAATTTAGACTGCCGGTGACATTGGTCATCCCTTTCATCCTCACGCCTGCGTCGCTCTTCCGCTAACAAACAGGGGTCTCAAGAGCTGTCTGGATGGAAGTTCCCGGTACACAGGAAATTCTTATTTTCCTTTTCACTGTCTGCCTGTTGGACACAACAAACAAACAAACAAAACAAAACAAAACAAAACAAGGCAGGGAAGGCTAGAGAGCGGCACATTTCATTTCCATATAGATGAGAAGTGTCCAATGAAATAAGCAAGTGTCCATTTGTGCACAAAGCACCGCGGATTCTCATCTTGTCACTTCAATATTGTTGGAAGTGGTCGGAGAGAATTACCCGAACAAAACATTAGAAGGGGTTGCGTCGGGGGGCAGCGTGCATTCGGAGGGGTGAGGGGTACTAATAGATTTTTGCCAATGTCCAGGTCCTCGAGACGTGAAGGGGGGTTAGAGTGACACCGCAGCCGAGCTAGCCTCTCCTCCAGCGTTATTAACACCAAGTTGTTTTTATTATGCTAGTCCCCGGCAGGGCTCAGCAGGCTACGCTGGAAAACATGTTCCCTGCAGCCATGTGACCTACAGCTCTGCTACGTTCTAAAACAATGCACTGGGCTGAGTCGCTAGCCGTGCGTGTGGGGTCATCCCTAGGTTCCCCGCGTCCTATGTTTCCCCGCTTTGTATGTGACCAGGGAGCGAATGTGTTTTTCATAGGCGGAATCCGGAAGAATCATGAATATTAGGGTTAGGGTTAGGGTCACGGTTAGGGTTAGGGTTAGGGTTAGGAGTCAGCGTGCAAGTTTGTCGTGACCGGGGAACATAGGACCCGGGGAACATAGGTACTCTCCCCGGTGCGTTTTGGTGCTAGCATTGGGGTGTGGGATTTAAGCAATGACTTTGAGGATTCATCTCGGAGCTTCCGGTTTGAAGTGGGCTGGTAATCCCATGATTTTCCTCACAGACAAAAACAAACTCGTAAAAAAATGACTTTTTGAGATCTATGAATATTCAACTTTGTAACACTACCCTTTAAACGTCCATTCCCTTCCCTTAAACTCTTCTGCTAAACGTGCATTTGCATGTTGAACTGCGACGGGTTTGATATAGTTGTGACATCACAACCCGTTCTCCTGCCTCCACATCGCCGCCCCCTCAGACCCCCCTCTAACCACGCCGACGGTCCCCCACTTCAGTGGAGCAACGTAAAAAAAAACCGAGAGGACATTCTGCACGTTGCAGGGAGGATCTGTCTATTAAACTACATGTAAAGTCATGAGTCATGAAGAAGGTTTAACAATAAAGAGGACCTCAAATCCTTTTTTACCGGGAATTGAACTATAATATAATGCCATGGCACGAAATGAGATTCAAAGAACCCGACCGAACAGCCGACCGGTGTCGGCGAGATATCTCTTCTGTCGTAGCTGCTTTGATGAAGTTCAGAGTGAACAATATTTCATGTGAATTACACGTGAGGAAAAACCATATTCTCTGCACATATGTAGTCTGGCGGCGGGGAAACCGAAGCGGTGAAATGACTGAGGTTTACCGTAAGAACCGTACGCTGTCAGGGTGACTTACTGGAGAAATGTTCCTTTAATCTAAAAGGTTTCGCGAAAGCCGCCCGGTACCTGGCTGTGACCTAGCTCGGCCGTATTGATCAAGGTCTAGATTTCTTTGATCTGCGCGAGCTCCGTTCCTTACCAAAAGCTCTAAAGACTATTTCAGGCTTGCACTGCCTCTTTTGATGAGGAAAAAAAAACAGAAAGCTTGTGTGGTTAAAATGGGGGGAAAACAATATTTCACTGGTTCCAGGACCCATTTCAAGAGATCACATCAGGACATGAAAGCATTCTCTTTTTTTCTTTATATTCAATCCCACTCATGTTTGCCTGAAGCATCGACCCTTGGACGGTGGTAACTGAGTTAGAGACAATCCAAGTCTTGGGTGAATGGAGTTGTGAGCTGTTAATGCTGCTGGAGTGGTCGTCACAGAGTACTAAAGAGCCATAAAATGCAGAAATAGAAAAGAACAGACCGCCTTACACATGTTGAACGATTGGAGATAAGCTCAGACAACACATTAGCAGGATGTTCAAACCTCGGCAGAAAAAAGGGCCTGTGACATCCATTATGGCCGCAATAGGAACTTACCTTATTACTTAAGTTTTACTTAAATTATCAAGTCGTAACTTCTGGTTTCACCAGCAGGTTTCACCATGAAATTGCATTAACATGAGCTCTAAAGGGCATTATATACAGACATGTATTTACATAGAATGCATTCTCCATTCAAAAAAAAAAAAAAAAGGATGCATCTATATTATTTCAATGATATAATTTTCTGGAACATGGCACATGTCTATAAAATGATGAACAATGATGATGACAGAACAGCACGCTGTCGATGCTGCTCTTCAACATCATCCATTAGCTGATGCTGTAACTCATGGACTTTTCTACGAGTCAACAATGTATAAATGTACATTTAACCGAGTTAAGTCACGAGTCCACCAGAGCTTATATATAGGTGTTATGCTCATTTTCTGTATTTCTGTGTCGTGCATGCCCTTGATATTGAAGGTTTCCTATTACTTATGTTTTATATAATTACGTCCACTGGTCCAATTAGTTTTTTAGCATTATTTGTCTTTTTAGTCCACTGCACAGCGCTTTGGTCAGTTATGCTGTGTGGAAATGTTGCTTTATAAATGTGAATGTTGACTTAATGTTGACCCCCCCCCCCCCACCCTCATGCGAGGTTAGATGTTTTTTTTTTTTTATCCTGCTCGATTAGTACATTGAGCTCCCTGTGCCACGGCACTGGAGCTGCACCGGAGCAAATGAGACCACCGGCCTAACTGGGAATTAATGAGTGCTTTAAAGTGCTAGAAGCCACTGCAATTGTAATTCAAAACAAGACAAAATTAATCACTTTAATTGCTAGCAGAGAGAGAGAGAGAGAGGGAGGGAGAAAGTTAGCATTAACATAATTGAGGCGAGGGGGATAAAAGGTTGTTGCAGATAAAGGAGGAAAAAAAAGTCTTCTCAATGGAGGGAATTGTTTGTTATTTCAATTAATTAGCCCCGCTATTCACTGGCCCAAATAACGAGAGATTTTTTTTTTGTCCTCGTGTTCGAAAGCTTTTATGTGAAAGAGGCTTGACTGTTTCAGCCATTACTGTGTGCAAGGCTGTGTCTAAAGGTGTGTCGTGGTTCCTGAATTGTAGCACTGCGTAATGTTAATGCCCTGTTATAATGCACTTATAATAGCTGTAGGGATCATGAAGGTATAGCGTATATGATTTAGCATTATGATGTGCATTTCTGACGATAGTTCAAGAAACTAGTGATGAAATAGTTAAGGGTGTCAATTCTCCTCAACTGCGTTTTTGGGCGTCATTTTGTTTCTTCATAAAAGGTTTTTTTTTTTTCCTTTTGAACACAAACATAAACATAACATCTTTAAATGACTCTGCGGGCGCCTTGAGCCGTCACCATGCGTTGGCAGGAATCCAGTCTGCGGTTCCTCCGTGGCATATTTCTGCTCTCCTTCTATGTTTTTTGGGCGAGTCCATTTCAGAGCATTCTCGCTCCAAACAAGCAGCAACATTTATCCTAGACGCGCGGGCATCATTGTAATGGAGTTGACGAAGAATGTATCTGTTGCTTCGAGAGCATCTGTTGCCAATGCATTCTCCGCGGCACGGGCAGAGAGAAAGAGACGGGGGGGAAAAAAATCCACAGGACATTAACCGCTCCCGACAGAAATTCCAGACGGATTCTGTTCTAATGGGGCCATTATACGCTAAATTAAAAAGCGGGGAAACTGGAAGGCGTGAAAAACCTAAATAGCTGAAAGAGCCGCTGAAGCTTGAGCTGTCTAAGCTAAGAACTGGAGGGTGGTTTATCAGTAAACAGTAAGGCCTAACCCTAACCCTAGTTTAACAGTTTATCATACACACACATGACTGAGTAATGCATAACCCTAACCCTAGTTTAACAGTTTATCATACACACACATGACTGAGTAATGCATAACCCTAACCCTAGTTTAACAGTTTATCATACACACACATGACTGAGTAATGCATAACCCTAACCCTAGTTTAACAGTTTATCATACACACACATGACTGAGTAATGCATAACCCTAACCCTAGTTTAACAGTTTATCATACACTCATATGAAACAGTAATGCCTAACCCTAACACTAGTTTAACAGTTTATCTTACACACACGACTCAGTAATGCCTAACCCTAACCCCAGTACCTAACCCCAGTAGTAAGGTGGGTTTATCACACAATCGTATGAAACAGCAAGGCCTAACCCCAACCCTACAACAGAGCTGGCCGTACACATAATCCAACACAGTACTCCACCTCTTCTGTCAAGGCACGGCACTATTTCACCAAGACGTTTCACCAAGCCCTCACATTTCGTCACTACGTTGTGTTGTTGATATGCTATATCAGTTTGCATATCAGTGACATTGCAACTCCCTTCATATTATTTTCACACGACACTCGTCGTCATCCACTTTGTCCGAACTATTCACGCTGTGTGTACACACGACAAGTACGCGCGCCGGGGCAGCCTCTGCGAGACAGGGCGGCTGTAGGGGCATGGCGCCGGCCCTCAGGTCACCGGGAGTCCTAACCCTGGGTGGACGACCTTGTGACCTCTGTCTGGGCTGCGACAGACACTCGCGGCCTTACCCTTTAGCCTCTGACCAGCTGCTGCACACAGGAGCTCTCTCTAGGTAAGGAGTCTGTTCATGCAATGGATCGATCACACACACACACACACACGCACCCGCACACATACACACACACACACCCGCAAATTCACACACACACACACACACACACACACACGTGCACTCATGCAAACATACAAACACGCGCACACTACACACACACGCGCCAATTCACGCACAGACACACGCACGCATGCACACTCAAACACACAAACACGCAAATACATGCACACACATAAACACACGCATGCATGCACACACACACACACACACCCAAATACATGCACACACGCATAAACACACACACACACACACACACACACACACACACACACACACACACACACACACACAGGGTATGAAGTGTAACTTCAGTGCTCCTGTATAGAGTACCAGTGTGATTCTCGTCGTTCAAACACGTTCAAGTTGGCAGCAGTATTGTGCGTTGCATCGATTTTGCACACGACGGCTACTGCCGTCGCCGCCGTGGTCCAGACAACAGGTTGTGGAGGGAAACAAAACGACTGCTAAACACGCTTTGTATGCGTGACACGCTGCTCCTGCATTTAATTTGAAAAAATTCCACTTGGCACACAAAAAAAGAGAGAGAGAGAGCAGATGAAATGACACGCCGCAGCGAAAGCACCGAGGTTTAGTATTCCGCGCCGTGTGCTGGCTGTGGAAAGGGTCGGTCGACACTCACTGTTGTGAAGAGGAGTAGAAGAGAGCGAGAGAGCTTGAGCTAACACCCCGTGACCCGGTAATTAAAAAAAAAGACAGACGCGACAAAACCGCATTATCAAAACAACTCTTTTAAACCCATTCAATTCAACTTATTTCAAAAGCGCATAACAGCTAATGTAAATGAAAAAATCAAGAGCGGTAATGACAATCAAAATAAATCCAAATTAATATTCGGTTTCGTCGGTTATACTTTCAAAGCTGTTTTTTTTTTTTTTTTTTTTCTGCTGTGTTGTTTCAGTATTTTTTCCGGCTTGTAACTGTGCGACAGGTCGCGCTGCCATTAACATTTATGCAAATGATAGTTTCCCTGTGAAAGATGGTTGGGGTTGATTCCTGGTGTATCTACCCCCTGGTCCTGGCCCCTGTGAGTGTCTCTCCATCATGTTTGTCTGCCTTGACAAAAGCTTCATTACAGGGCCACAGCCATCTAGGTAATTGGGCCCATTTATTTCAAAGGTACATTTAATGGTGACTCTTATTTTTCCGCGGCGCACTAAGGATTAAAGTACAACACAATGGCCCCTTTTCTCATAGTTCTATTTTCTTCATTTTTAGAGGTGGCCAATTTTTGAATTATTTTCACTTTTTCTTTCATCTGCAACTCGTCATAAATTGTACAGACCTCTTTAGTTAATGGCTGAGGCAAAGGTGTGTGCGTGTCATTGCGTGTGCTTGTTTGTGTGTGTGTGTGTGTGTGTGTGTGTGTGTGTGTGTGTGTGTATGTCTGTGTGTGTTTGAGTGTCTGACACTGTCCACTAGAGTGTCCACGGTTGTCTGTCAGAAGTGCATACTGTGTGTGTGTGTGTGTGTTTTGTGTTGTGTTGTGTTTGGACGTGACTAGTGGAAGTGTTATTGTGTGTTTGGGTGTGTACATGCCTGTGTGTGTATGTGTGTGTGGGTGTGTATATGCTTGTGTGCGTGTGTGTGTACATGCTTGAGTGTGTGTGTGTATGGGCGTGTACATGCCTGTGTGTGCGTGTGTGTGTGTGTGTACATGCCTGTGTGTGTGTGTGTGTGCGCGTGCGTGCGGCTGTAAGAGAGTGTGTGTCTGTGTACCTGCGTTCCAGGCCAACTCTGTGCGGCCATGTGTAAATATGCATTGTTATCTATGAAAAAAGGGGTATCTACCCATCTGCTGTTTAAACTGCATTACTTGGTTCACAGCAAACACCCTCAACCTTATATTACCCCCGCCCCCCCCCCCCCCCCATACACACACACACACCTCCACAACATCAAAAGCCACATAAGCAGCCAAGATGGGGCAGAAATTATTTGTCCGTGTGATTCCTCTGCCTCAGACGCGCAGTGTCAGCTCTCTCCTTTATGTCCGTAATTGCGGGTGATTATTTTAACTGTGAAAAGGGTAGCAGGTAATAGAGGCTGATTAAATCCAATGGCCAGGGAGCCCGGACAACCCTTAAGACACAGCCGCGTTGGTAATCATGATACTCCCCGAGCCAACACGGCGTACGCCGCCCGCGTCCACTCACCTTGTTTTCCCTGACACGCGGGGCCACATGCAATTTGGCGCATTTATTGTGGTGTTAGTCTCTCCCCCCCTGCAATGACAGCGGTAAACAGTTGTGGACAAATTGAACCTTACCGCGCTGCCCCGGCTCTCTCTGTGCTGCTGGAGCTTGTGTTTTATTGGCGCGGCGTGCGGAACGGCATGCTGGGAAATGATAACATACACATGGTGGTCTGGTCGCTCTCGGGTTTTTTTTTTGTTTTTTTTTTGCGCATGCACGGACACACGCGCGCACGCACACGCATGCACATGCACATGCCCACACGCACACAGGCACGCACACACGTAGTCAACAGTCTTTTTATGACATTTAAAAAAAAAAAAAAAATGAACATAATTTGCGCTCAAGTAAAACAGGAGCTATTTCAAAGCGCCGCTATTTAATTATACTGAGAAGAATATAATAATTGTGGTCATGTAGATTGGACAACATCACATTGTTGTCCAATCCATACTGTTTTGGGCTTTCATCCACACTGAACGATCGATAAATCTGCTCTACACAACAAGTCAAAGAAAAAACCTGACGGCACCATCCCCAACAACGTTTGTATGAAATATCGGCACCCGGCCAAGTATATGTACACATTTGTAATGTATGATGTATGTGTTACGTACTTTCCTTGCCACAACTCCGCAGTGAGCTTCAGAAACAGCCCCACGCTAAAGTTTGTAAATCACAGGACACATCGCTCTCGGTTACTCTCCCAAACTTGGGAGAGTGTTTGTTTAGAAATAACCAGAGTGAGTACAGGGGGGCTTTTGGGGGGAATTCAAAATGTGATCTTTATTGATGAACGGGGTGCGTTGCGTATGGCCTACAGCCGCCAGGAACTCCAACAGTTAATGGTGCTTTCTGGAAGAGTATAAATGAAACATGTACTCTATTATGCTTCTAGCTTTCTGAAGCTACAGGCTGGAGCATCCCCCCCACACCCCCTTATGAGCAGGCAAACACGGCATGGGTAACGCAGGAACGCGCGTTACTTTAGTCTAGTAAAGTAGTGTAGTTACCGATATTTTTAGTGTAATGCGTTACCCTTCGTTACTGCGTTACTTCGTTACCCCCTGGGCTGACCTTGCCCAGGGGGGACAGACTGCCTGGCTGGCAGCAGGGTCACCTCCATTACACAGAGAGGAACAAGGGGGAGGGAGGGAGGGAGGGAGGAAGAGGGGAGGGAGGGAGGAAGAGGGGAGGGAGGGAGGGAGGGAGGGAGGAAAGAAAGAAAGAGAGGAAGAATGAAAGGGAGGAAGGAAGGAAGGAAGGGAGGGAGGGATGGAGGGAGGGAGGGAGGGAGGAAGAGGGAGGGAGGGAGCAAGGGAGGGAGGAAGAGAGGAAGAATGAAAGGGAGGAAGGAAGGGAGGGAGGGAGGAAGAGGGGAGGGAGGGAGGGATGGATGGATCAAAGAAAGAAAGAATGAAAGAGAGGAAGAACGGGATTGGGAAGAAGGGGAAACTTAAAGAGCTGATATTTATTGGCAGCCCCTCACTGTTGTTATTCATGAAGCTATTTTATCAGCGGCTTCTGATTGATTGCGGGACTCTTGAGTTACATTATTGAGAGAGACGTGTATCGATTCAGTCAAGTAATTGATTTTGATGAAAATGAGAGCAGTTCAGAGGTTAGCAAAAGAAATGGAATATATATATAGACGTAGAATACTTCAAGGAATTTACACATATTATTATCTGTTGACAACTGCCGAGTTATATTACAGCCAAAATTGGGGAGAAAATGATAATCGTCTCACATTTATCAATGGCACACGACATAATGAGCTCTGATGATTAACCATTATCACAGACAACATAATGGCGCCTCAGAAATATTTTGGACGCCATTCGGTTCGACACAACATAAATGGTCAATCCACAACAATTCTTCCTATTCATGACGGTAAAAAAAGCAACTGTCATCTACCTGGCTCTTGTGGGCTTTGAAATATGTCTGGGCTCCTGTGGGTTTCAAAAATAACGTGATTAAGATTACCTTAACCACCGCGGTCCACAAAACTCCTAACCTGACAAAGATAAGCTGAAATACCAGAAATATCTTAAGGGCCACGTGCAACCAAATTCACTGCCTAGCTCAGATGGAGACAGACAAATGGCATGAAACACAATATTCTTAGGCCTCTCCAACTCCACATCCCAACCTACCCCCCGAATGAATGAGCAATTTTATAACAAAAAAAAAGTTGGGGCTGATCAGTAATCGACTCCGACTCAAAACATATATATTTATTATGTCGGTACCTCTAATAAGTACCTGTGTTGCAGCAGCAAGCACATTTGAGTGTATTGCCTGGAAAGTTCAGCGCAGTGGTGAGGTATGCATGGGATGAAAACTGCTGTATAAGATAACTATCAGACTTGGGTTCAGACATGAAGATGATGAGACCTGAGACAGGATGTATCATATCCCCGTCTTCAGAGGGGAATCAGGGTTCCAGAGTTATTATGTCTTAGAGGCAACGCCTTCTGGAATTAGTTCTGCCTCTCCCATCACTCAGGGTAACTGAGTAACTGATAAGACAAGACCGTTTTGTAAAGAATTACATGCAAATCTTCTTTTATTTGTACTATAGTTCACCCTACGATTTTACAACCCGAGTAGACACCTTCATTCACACGTGTTCCCAGTATCATATTATTATTATTGTGAGGAGAACATCGGAAAGTGTAACGTATTAAGGATTCGCGAAAAGGACCAATGGGAGCAGAGCCAGCGGGGGTGAGGACAGCAGCGGTTCGGAGAAGGGCCTGGAAGGAGAGTCCGGCTACAACATGCCAAGACAAAGACCCCCCTGTCTTGGCTCTGACAGCACCATCTACATCAGGTGCACCCCCCACCCACCACCACCGCCACCGCCACCACCGCCTCTCCCATCCTCCTCTGACGCTCGCCATCTCATTCCAACCAGACACGGGAATTTCCCCCTCTTTTCTCTCAACTCTCATCCCCACCCCATCATCCATTTATCCTTCCATTCATCTCCTCCACCCCCCACCCCCCGCCGACCACCACCACCACCTCC
>NW_028179747.1:0-14956 GCF_964030765.1 Micromesistius poutassou | reverse complement strand
AAAGCTTGGCATCTAAGCGAGGACCCTGGTAGAGACAGCGGTGGTGGGGTGTGGGGGTGGCTGGGGGATGGTGGCAACACAGCCCCTTTCAGCAGAGTAGAATCATTTGGGATTCTCTTTGCCCTCTCCAAATATAAGGTGAATTCGTATTTGATATTCCACTCAGTGTGTGTGTGTTTGTGTGTATGTGAGTGTATGTGACTGTGTCGTGCGTGCGTGCGTGCGTGCGTGCGTGCGTGCGTGCGTGCGTGCGTGCACACCACAGCGAGCCATGCGTGCGAGGCAGTGGTGTTCTTGCGGGTTCTCCAGGGACTTTTTTCCGGTGTGGCCGCACACCACCGTCCTTCTGTGTCGATACCCCTGTCCACAGCGACGACAATGAACTCCCGGACACATACTGTAATGAGGGATCAATATGGCCTTGCTTCACCTATACAAAAAAAAAGAAAACTCATTAGAAAGTGGAAACGATAGATTAGGATTTGTAAAGAGACAAATGTCATGGCTGCAGCTGAATAAAGGTTGTTGGAAGGTTGCTAAAGGAGCTGCGAGGGAAACACATGTTCCTCTTTGTCCCAGCGTACGTTGTGGACTCCTCCCGTACGATTGGAGGTCGTCCTTAATGGCATCAAAGAACCAAATCGCTTTCCCTATTGTTATTCTCAAGAATCCCGTCCGTCACTGGCTGCTGCCAAAGGCCACGTTTCATTAGCCAGGTAATTCCCGGTGGTTCAGGGAAAATATGGAGGCTAAATTAGAGCGCGTGAGACGCCTGCCAAATGGGGGTCTTCCTATCTGATGGCTGTACGGCCGGAGGCTTTGACAGCCGCTTGATTAAGAGAAGAGTCAAGGACTGAGAGGCATACGTGTATTTAAAGATATTCCATCTGCCCCTATGGAATTGGATCTTTGTCTCTCTATGTGCCATTCGGTTATCGAATGCCTATCACGATAATATGAGTGCATGCATTCTTAGCAAGGTTGGAAATTGAACCCCTAACCCGGAGTGTGATAATGCCATGCCCTACCGGTTTAGCTAGACTACCGTCTCTCTATCTATCAGTCTGTCTGTTGGTCCATCAGCACGTACAACCATCAATCCATTTGCTCTCTCGACGTCCATGCGTTTGTTTGTCTGTTCGTCTGTCTGTCAAGCTATCTATCCATCCATCCATCCATCCATCTAGCTCTGTGTCTGTCCGCCTGTCCGTCCACCTGTCAGTCAATCTGATGCTTTTGGCAGATTGGATTTTCCTTGAAAAGACACACACCGTAGACATGGCATCACAATGTCATCAGACAAAAGAACTGAAAGGTGCAAAACTAAGTATTAGTAATTAGTTATGCACTGAGCAGAACAGACTGCATTGCTATGCTGAGCGAGAACAGAAGTCAAATTGTGATGATGTGGATGTGGCCCGGCTTCGCTATCGAGTGCTGAAATACTCCTCCGTCATGCGAGATGGAGATTGTTACCACGGCCAGCGCTTTGATGCTCTTTGCATCAGAAATGGAAATTTAACAAATCATAAATTAGCCAGATGCACGGGATGTACACTTATTGAGTACTGAGTACAACTGAGTACTAGTGTTTACAGCTGCACTAGATCTTTAGGGCCCTTCCCCAGCCCCGGTGGTCTGCGGTGCCACCACCCGAGATGGCTGATACTAAACAACTTCACACAATTAGAGCGACGCGTGAAAGAATGAGAGTTGTTTACGCGCTCTTTCCCGTCTACAACCCGATGGCGTGGCTGTGGCGGTGCGGCGCAGGAGGGAAAAGCAAAGCACACGCCAGCGAGCAGATAGAAACCAGGAGTCTTTGATATGCGTCCCGGTGGACGCCATCGGGTTTGAATTCAGATAGGGGGGGGGAGGCTGCTGCTGCGTGAATCCCGACAGAAGGCTTCTACTGCAGGGTCAAAGCTACAAGCGGGAGACGACACGCGCTGAATACATTTAAAACGCACGCACCGCACCGCGCTTTGATATTCAGATCAGCCCGGGCTGTGCTCTGGGAGGAAGTGCCTGGGGTATTATCATTGTGTAGAGGAGGAGTGAGGGAAGAGAGAGAGAAAAAAGGCAAACGCACACGCAGACATACGCGTCGACTTCTGGCACGATGACCAAATTGATTTGAGGCTGTATGATGTCAACAACTTCCAGTCACTTGACCCAATCGCTGGGCTTGTGACCCGGTGGGAATCCGTGGAACATGGAAGACAGGAAGTGATAAAGGAGGAACATTTTGTTTCTATTTTTTTGTCCCCTAGTTGAATTAGGGGACAATTGAATCATCCAATTAAATCAATCGGTTGATTTAATTGGTGCCTTGCTCGTAGAGTCGGGTATTGTTTTTTTGCGCACACTGACAACACCAGTCCTGATATTGTCATGTCTGTGATGCTATGCACCGTGCCAGCAGTATGAATGAGATATTGCTGTTGAATTTGGTTCAGTTCCTTCAATGAAACCAGTTAATGCATCAAATATACTGCATTAAATATCCCTAATGTGTAATTAGAAAAGCCTTCATTGTGACCTTGAGGTTTAAATTGAACTACAATTTAATGAGATTTAAGCTTCAATCGAAAATGTATTAATATCTCCAAATTATTAGAAATAATTAGGAATATTATTAATTATCGATGCATGTTTTCTTTGCATATACAAAATCGGATTAAATTAACCTTATGAAACAGGTCAGCGGGTCTGTAGTCCTTAGTCCCTCCGTTGTTGCCATGATGACGGATGATATGATACCGATATGGGGTAATTAGTGTGGCAAAGACATACTGTACCACGGGAACATGGGATTTTCCCTACCACTCAAAAGAACAACCTCTCCAATTATGTACTACCAGTTCCCCTTTTAACTGCCCCTCTCTCAGTGGACAGTTTGCCTAAATTCATCAGACAACCCTAAGCCCTCATTGGATTGTTCCAATTATGTTTTTTCTGAAACAATTATGTTTGTCTGTATTGGTTTTCCTGTTGTTAGACGCTTTGGTAAATTGTCATCTCATTTCAAGCTATTATGGTGGTGGACGTGTGCAGTTTTTCATGGAACCCATTTCTGCTTGATTTGTATTAACTTCTTGTTATTTTACCTTACTTTGAAATTGATGATGACATTAAACCCAGCCGTTCCTAAGAAGCCAATTGCTTATCCCTAGAAAGGCCTCAGTCTTCCTCCCTAATGCATAACAAGAGCCGGAGAAGGCATTCTCTTGAAGCCCTATTTGCGTATTCTCCCTGGGTGATGGCGATGGTAATGGGCCTTATTTGCTGTCATCTTGCATCACTCATTTCATGCAGGCAACCTTTTACACTCCTGTTATCACTTACATTGTGTGACACAACCGGCGTTCACCTAAGAGAAGCCTGGCCAGGAGATCCAGCTCCCCTCATTAGAGTCCGCTCATTCACTCAAGAGCTGGATGCTCCCTTGCTGCCCGACAGCCTGTGTCATCCACACAGAAGGACAGCAGTCGTTCACATGATTGACAGCTCAATGCATGAACGTGGAGATAGTGTACGCTCATTTGGAGAAACCTAGGATCCCAGGCGTTGACACAGAGACAAGGGCAACACAATGAAACACCCACACACACTCACACACACACACACACACACACACACACACACACACACACACATGAATGCACACACATACACACACATAAGACTGCAAGCTCAAGCGCAGGCACACACACACACACACACACACACACACACATGAATGCACACACATACACACACACACATAAGACTGCAAGCTCAAGCGCACACAATGAACACAAAGGACAACACAATGAAACACACACACACACACACACACACTACACAAACAAACACACACACACTACACAAACACACACACTACACAAACAAACACACACACTACACAAACACACACACACACACACACTACACAAACACACACACACGTACATGCTCACAAGAACGCACACACACCACCTGAATCCTTTTTTTTGTATTAAGATGGACACACTTGACAGCTCGTACATGTCCATCCATCATCACATGTGTGTTCAATATCCCCGGGACCCTTTTTTTTTTTTTTTGTGCATGAGGCAGGTGTGACGCACTGCACACATTGGCATGTGTGTAGTGTGTAGCGTGTAGCGGCGCTCATAACCGGGGCTAGCCCCGTCCTCCAGGGCTCATCAACCAGCCCAGTGCATATACCCTGCCGCTCGTGACCCAGTGGTGGGCGTCTGAGGAGCCCTGACAGCTCCATTAAGGAAAAGGGAAAGGTGATTGCTTTGTGCTGCGCTCCCCACACCATGCATGGCTAACCAGGCTTAGCGGGGGTCTCTGGTGTGGAAGCTTCTCCGGGTTCCCGTTCGGACGTGTTTGTGTCAGCCACTGACACGCTGCCTTTCATGTAAACCACGGCTCCATTGTTCGCCCCCCCCCCCCCCCCGTCCATCCGTCCAGTGAGCTGCCGTCGTTAGCGGACACGTATGCCTCGCGGTTCTCGAACGCGAAGCCGCGGCCGTTTAATGGTTCAGGTGATTTTCACGCTAGGATTCGCCGGTGGAGAGCGGGCAATTTGTATAAAGTCCGACTGCAAATAATTGTGTGGATATGAAACCCGAAGATGCAAAAAAAACCATCCACAAGCACAAATACGCAATTTGTACACAAAGTATATTTTCTAAACACAAGGAGTATGGAAACCAAATATTCTTTCTGATGGTGGAACTAAGGTAGTTTTATGCATAGGCTCTCTGTATGCATGTGTTATTATTATTAACAAAAACAATGGAAAATGGGTCAGTTTGAAGGAATTTAACAGTGCTGCATTTGAGGCAAATTGGTTTGGAGAGCTATTTATTCATATCTGACTGGTGAATATTTTGTTGCGAGATAAGTGTTGAATTCAACCATGACAAATGAGATCTTCTGCATGTGGCCAAACCAAATGTTCTCTGGGTAAACATTGTCATTTCATAACGCAGGCCTGGTTTTGGACCTATAAATATTATGCAGGACCAAACAGAAAATATTGATTCATTTTCAATTAACCCATATCCTGATATTGGTTCAGTCTAGTAAAAGTTGATGGTCACATTTATGCAATTGACTAATACATATTGAATATTTGGGGTAGAAAGCAAAGCATCATATTCTAAACAATAAGACATAAGGGAGTTTGATTCAAAATAGTTAGAGTACGGTTACAGAATTCAGTAACAGCACTATGCCATTTTGTCCTCTGTTCAAAACCTTATGCCAGGGTTCCAGCGTCCAAACAATCTGGCGTGAATCAAGTCAACACAAACCAACTATCAATTCATCTTTTGTCCAGGCAGTGCTCATTAGATTTATTTGACTGACTACTGATTGTGTTTTGTATGATTGGAATAACTAACAGCACTAAGTGTTTGGACACCTTTGTCGAGACAATGGCTGCCTCAATGTCCAATTGCACCGCAAATCGAGTCAATCCCACCTTGTTATGTACAGAATGAGTGCGCTAACAGTTGCTGCACTGATGTCTCTGCGCCCTGTCCTCAAAAGTCTGCGGCCAGCCGCTCCACTGGCACAGTAAATCAATCAAGTTGTGGCTGATTAATCCAGCAGACTGTCTGGTTTTGTTAAATATGTTCAGGATGAAGTGGGCCAATAGAGCTGCCTTATAAGGTAAAGTCTAATTTAACTTTTCTGAAACGAAATGAGGTGATAGCATGATTGGCTTTGCAAATCCTGACACAGAAAATAAGTACATGTGGGGGGAAACATTTACTCTAACTTTTGGAAATAGTAGAAGTGTGCATTGAGATTAAGAAACATAGATTTTTTATAACAACTATATTATTAATAATCATAATTATTATTATTATTTTTTATTAATAATTACAATTACTATCAAGGCTTAGAGTGAGGCTTGACGTTTGAGGCCATTAAAATGTTCTTAACATCCAAGGCGTAGACATTTATATTGTTAATAGGGATATTGTTAGAGTTGGTTTAAGGTACTAGATGGAATACATTTTACCTTAAGGATTGGTCTTGTTCATTATTCAAAAATGTGACTCCATAGTACAAAAATATTAACAACATTTTCCTTAGGTTTAAATTGCAACTGAACAATGTCCAAACCATAATGCCACTATACTTTAGATGCTACTATAAGAACTTGATCACAGTAAAGTCAAGTGTTCTATAAAGTAAGTGGTGTTCCAACTGCTGATAATGAACCTGCTGCATAATGCAAATCCATTGCTCAAACCGTCCCAAAACTGCATTTCTGAAGTAATTTGGCAGACGGATCTGAAGTGAAAACCATCTGAAATTACAAAGAGTTGTTTTGCTTTAACAACGATCTGTTGTTTTGTCTTTCTGGTCAAACCTGCCGAACTCAACCACTAAAGAACAGGGAAGTCCAAAGAATGTCAGGACACCACAAATAACCCCAAACCCAACAGGACTGTGCCATACTGCACCGCAGCACGGCATGTAAGGGATAATGTATAGAACGCCTGTCATTATCGGGAAATAAGCCCAGACAGGGCAAACTGGACACCCATGCGAAGCGGAGGTGTCTTGCTTCGCCCTGAAGGGGCTTATTTTAGATAATGACTGGCGACGTTCTATACATTATCCCGCTTATTACACGGATACTTGCCAAAACGTAACAATTTATTTGTTACCAGCATTCGTAGTGTTGATCAGCAGAGATATAGTCTGCCAAAGACGTTGACGTCGCTTAGCAACCGAATCTGCTGGGGTTGATAAGTTACCGGACTACTTGCGATGTGATACGAAAGACATGAAAAAATTCACTTTTCTTGACAGCAGTCATTATATGCTTATCAACGGTCATTATTGAAAAGTAATTCACCACCGGAAGTCGGGAAGGCCCATGCAAGTGAATGGAGAGTTCCACATTATTGAGAAGAGCCGTGTTATAATTAACAATTATTTGCAGAAGGCTTAAGTGAATAGTGGGGAATATGGCTATTCCCCACGATTCACGGAGCCTGAGGTGAATAATTGTTTTAGTATATACTACACGTGAACACTCCAAAAATAAACAAGATAACACTTTTTGCCGGGATTTATTTGTTTTTATTAGCGGTTTATTTGTTTTTATTAGCGTGATGAGACGACCGCCACACGCGCTATTTTGTGATGAAAACAATATCCCGAGTTTGAGATCTCAATCATGGGATATTGCCCAATATCCCGAGAGCGAACCAATCAAATTGCGCCATCTTAGGAGGTTCACGTGTAGCATATACTAATGGTCATTAGTGCGTATATTCCTCTCCCAACCTAAGTAATAGGATTTATATGCACTCCTTCTCAGTTAGATTATTGTCCCTGATTGCATTTTGTGCAATCTCGAGTTTTCCCGGCATGGCATAAATGCAATAGAAAATAAAGTAAGATAATAAAATAAGATATTGAGGTGGTCTATTGTGAGTAAGTTCTTCGATACCTGTGGCAGTTATTAAGAAGACGAATCAATGCAAACCCAATCACATGGTATAATGGTTTCATTTGCAAATGTATAATTGCACTGTTAGTGAAAACACGGATGGTTTGATATGTATTTATACCTCGAGCCTGCAGGTACTTTAAACATTTCTGAATTACGAAAAAGCATTTCTCTAATAATTGTAAAGTTAAGAGGTGCAGCACGGCTGATTTGTTTTGAGCTGAACATTCAATCACGACTCTGGGCTATAGTCAGTTGTCGACTACACAGCGGGAGGAGAGATCCAGGTCCTAAATGCTAGACAATCGCTGCTAGCTTATGATGCTGTTCCAGCCGTCCAGCTTATTCCATGTGGTGTTGAGGTGAGGGCCAGACAGTAAGCTGGCGGCTGCTGGAAGCAGCAGGTGGCTAGGGCATTCAATCCTGGGTCATTCTGCTGGAAGGTAAGGTTGCAGCGAAGGGCTATGTAAAGGCTATTTGCCTTTTGGCAGCTGCTTCTATCCATAGATTCCACATGTGGGGGGGGAGGGGGGTAGGCATCTTGTTGGATATTATATCAATCTACCTATCTACTATCTATCTATCTATCTATCTATCTATCTATCTATCTATCTATCTATCTATCTATCTGTCTGTCTGTCTGTCTGTCTGTCTGTCTGTCTGTCTGTCTGTCTGTCTGTCTGTCTGTCTGTCTGTCTGTCTGTCTGTCTGTCTGTCTGTCTGTCTGTCTGTCTGTCTGTCTGTCTGTCTGTCTGTCTGTCTGTCTGTCTGTCTGTCTACCCAACACACTCTCTCTCTCTCTCTCTCTCTCTCTCTCTCTCTCTCTCTCTCTCTCTCTCTCTCTCTCTCTCTCTCTCTCTCTCTCTCTCTCTCTCTCTCTCTCTCTCTATAGATGTTTATACAGATAGTGGAAAGTACTCCCTTCTCAGTTGAATCAGTCAGGATGAAAGTCAGTGAGACAGCTGTTGGAGTGTTTCAATCTTATCTCTTGTTCTCTCCTTTTCTTCCTCTATCCATCTCTTCCCCCCTCCCCTCTCCTCCATCTTGCTCAGGGTGGATGGCTGGCATGTTTAATGACAGCCAGACCCTGGCTTCCATCTCACCATAATTCTTTCTCCCATACTGCAGAGAGAGATAGGCAGAAACTTTCTGCTAATGGCTCTCTCTGTTTCTCCTTCTCTCTCTCTCTCTCTCTCTCTCTCTCTCTCTCTCTCTCTCTCTCTCTCTCTCTCTCTCTCTCTCTCTCTCTCTCTCTCTCTCTCTCTCTACTCCACCCCAACCATACCTTCCTCTTCTTTTCTTCCCTCCCTTCTCATTCCTTTCTTTGCTGGTTAATATTCACCTCCCTACTATGCTCAATTAAGGTGTTCCGTGGACGTGCCCATGACAGTCGTTCGCTTCAGGTCTTCCTGCTCGGGAACTTGGCACGGACAAACAAATCCTCTTCCTCCCTCCGGTCAAGCCCGTGAAGAAGAGAAGAAAGTAAAAATTCTGATCAGATCTCCATATGGGAGTCTCGCTCTGCTATTCTAGTGGAGGTATTCCATACATTACATCTAGCCCTCTAATGGTAAATAGCCTAACAAAAGACAGATTTTCAATGTCCCTGTTTGTTTCAAATCTGAATTTATTAAAACATACCGCGTGTTCTCCTCAGTGAAACTTTATCGTTCACGTCTGCATCAGCAGATGCTACCTGAGGCTAGAGGCATCGAGCCTTGGTAGACGTGCACTGCTGTCTGTCCTGCTCATCTTCGGCAGGGGGGTCTGGCCTCCGTGTTTACCTTTAGATGACAGGTGTAATCTGGCCTTGTATCAGCTGACGGGTCAATCTATATCTCATTACTCTATCTAAACAATGTCCTCCTGGCAGAGGGTCACATGGCCAGCTCCAGGAATCCAATACGGATGGAGGAGATGACAACTCAAGCAGTGTACATTTGTGTTGACTTATCTTTTTTTATGAATACTTAATTACCACTGAAGGTTATTCTATATTAATAACACTTTCCCTCCATTCCGATTCCATTGCCCTTTTGGCACACCTATGGCAGGATGGCCCCTTGTAGCATAATGGATATTTATAGTGCTTAGTGTGTTTCGAATCACAGCTGCAACGATCTGCGTCTGCATCTTTTATTCAGGCTTCTTCCAAACTGTTAGGGGGGGGGCTGATACTTTGAATGAAACCTTGGTCTGGAAGGATTTGAAGGAACCAATCGGCTGCTTATTCGACTTCTTATCCAACCCATGGATGTATGACGTGTTACCTTGTAGAATCATCAAAGGTGACATATTATACCACCAGGTGTGAGTGTGATTAGCTGTCACAAGCTGTTTTGAAAAGCCTTCTGACATCACATGTGGGCGTGTCCACCTAGATGTATGACGGACAGATGAGCAACGTTTGCTACAGTCCACCGGGTGGGCTGGTGGACTGATGGTGGACACGCCCACTTGTGATGTCAGAAGAGACAGATTTTGTAACGGCTGATCACACTCACACCTGGTGGTATAATATGGGACCTTTAACCTCCTGGAGGTCCCCCTTTCCCCTAGCAGTAGCCGGCATCATAAACCATCGCAGATGAAACTAAATGTAGCCCCCGTAAAGGTCAAATCCTAGAAACGCCCCCGGGTGAACCCTAACGTCCAATGGTCTACCTGGAGGCATCCTTCATCACGTGGATCCAAAAATAATTCCGCCGGCAGTCGCTTTGGCTATAAGTGTCTCTATGGTAACTCAACTCTCTCTCTCTCTCTCTCTCTCTCTCTCTCTCTCTCTCTCTCTCTCTCTCTCTCTCTCTCTCTCTCTCTCTCTCACACTCACTCCCCCTTCTTCTTCTTCTTCTTCTTCTTCTTCTTCTGGCTATAGCTTTCGTCTCCTCCAGTCTTGACGGGGCAGTGCTAAAGCAGGCTTTACGCGTGTGATTTACTTTCTATTAGGGGATTAAAAATCAATTATGCAGGAAGCCATGCGTGGGCGTGATTATGGCTGCGCATGACGGCGCCATTCATCACGCAAGCACTCATCTCTGTAGCCGTTAGCGACCGAGCCCACGCAGCAACGGCCAGCCAATCAGGTGAACTCTGCCCTCTCCTTTTTTTTCTTCTTTTTTTTTTTCTCGCTTTTTTTTCCACATCATAAAAGGACCCGCTACATGATATGTTTGACGATATGTCATTGAGTCACTCACTGGGTGCTTGAACAGTATAGCAGTATGTGTTACAGTAAAGACGGCAGCACACTGGTGTTATTATATCAATGTGAAATGAGAAATGTGTTATGTATGATATATATAATAGCCGCAAAGATATTATTTGCTCTTTTTCCCTTGTTTACCCTTTGAAGTTGGCGCTGAACGATGAGCTATTACACTTACACATACTCCTTTAATGCTACACTGCACTGCATTAAATATGATTATAAAATTAATTTTCCACATCAATGCTACTTATTATTTAATTATTATGGCTACAGAGTCAGATTCATTATAATTTTGTTCACATTGTTTTATATTTGGAGCATTTGCTGAGATTGCTGTAACGCCTGCACTTTGCAACCTGCACAATGCATTAAAAAAAAAACATTGACAAGATTGAAATATTAGGAGCTTATGTTTTTGATACATTCAATGTTTTTCACTCAGAACTTTCTGGTTTTTACTCTCTGCAATGCATAAAGCGAGAGCAAATTATCCAACACGTTAGCCATATCTGGCCAGCTCTAACTACATAATAACACAGACACATGTATCATTACGTAATCCAGAACACAACGGCAAGACAAGAACAGCAAACATTGATTTATTTTTTGTTAAACAATACGAGTAAAACTGCAGCTCTCACTGATGCCGTGGCCTGGGGCAGATCTGTATTGAGCAGCATTTTCAGCAAAACAATCCTTTTTATTCCTAAAGATAAAGTATGTGCAAACATGGCTGCATTAGAAAACCGGGTGCATTCAAATATTACTTTGTACTAGATACCCCTTGCACTGTTTTTTTTTGCAATAGCTTCATAAAGTAACATCATTAATCACAACTACTGAGTGGATGTGCGTGTGTGTGTGTGTGTGTGTGTGTGTGTGTGTGTGTGTGTGTGTGTGTGTGTGTGTGTGTGTGTGTGTGTGTGTGTGTGTGTGTGTGTGTGTGTGTGTGTGTGTGTGTGTGTGTGTGTGTGTGTGTGTTGAATTGTGCAGGTATTGTGCACACACAGCTCTAAGGCAATCTGTATCCCTACTCTCAATAAAAATATCTTCCCTTTTACCAGGAACTTAATTACAATTATATAGGGTCCAAATAGATTAGAGCCAGACTAGTCAGGAGAAACAATTCTGCACCAATCATCAAATATCACAGAAATATACTGCTTAATACTTTAGTGCTTAGACTAAGACTAAATACAGACCCTGAGAAAATCATTACTGCTACACCTTGTAATATAAATATTGCCTTCACTTATTTCCATTTGATTATGGGTCAACATCAAATAAAATGTTCATATATAAACCACTTAAGGTATTGAGGTCATGCTGACTTCACGTATGCATTCATGACGACCATGCAGATGATTCAGATGATGTCATGATGCAGATGCCTGTGGCCAAGGAAAGATACATGTCTTTATTTTCTTTATTTTTCTTTTACCCATGAATTACCCAAACAGAATTACCATAATCGTATTGACTGTCATATAGTGCGTGTCTTCTCTTGTGTTTCTAACTGCCTCATGTGGCTGCTCTCGTTTCCTCCTGCATTTCACTGCCTTCGTTTTGCTTCTGTAGAAACTTGTTCACAGCGTACACACGCACCTAGCGTTCAAATCTCAGGTATGTATTTATGCACAAGCATGCACACATGCGCGTGCATGCTCACGTATTCACATACGCACGCGCATACATGCAAACCGCACATAGAAACACACTCACGCACTGATAAACATACATGCAAACCACACGCGCGCACACACACACACACACACACACACACACACACACACACACACACACACACACACACACACACACACACACACACACACACACACACACACACACACACACACACACACACACACACACACACACATGCGCACGCACACCCATGCATGCTTTTATGTCGTTAAGAGGCCCGGCTTCAGTAAAATGGCTTGTGTGTGTTTACTCTGAATGGTTCAAAGATAATTTACCTGGATTAGAGGAGCCATCTGCGCCTGCCACCTCCGATTGCTTTGGCGGTGTCTCAATAAATAGCGAGCAGGCGGTGCGGCACGCAGCATAAGCAGGGAGAGGGTATAGAGAAGGTGTGTGGCGTAAAACGGATGTTGTTTACAGTGCTTACAAACACCTGCCGGAACCGTCTTCTTGGGGACTCCTCGATGAGTCACTGGCCTTCACAGACAGGAAGCCTGGATTCATCTCCTTCCTGCCCGCAAGGTCTCAATGGACCAGAGCATGTGACTTGGATGATGTGCGTGCATGGATTGAAAATGTGTTTAATGATCATTTTGCCCAAGGTACACGTCGGTCGGTCGCGATGGAGTCAGTTGAAATTGGAAGTTAACTTCCCGCTGTGTGAAGTGTGCGGATTTGCAACAGGGAAATTATCATTGGAAATGGCTTCTGTTGTGGTTTAAAAGAAAATTGGGGGTTTTGTGCGAGTGAGGGAGGCAGTTGAACTATTTTGCCATGCTTAGCTACTTTGGTCAACTTAAATCAATGTATCTTATCATCTGCCTATGAGGCGCAGATGGTTTCTGGCCTTATGGGTCGTGGCAGAAGAAGTCTGGTGGTGGAGCCCTGCATGTTGGTGGGCATAGATGTTGTCGTTATTCCACAGCCCGACTCCCTGATGGAAAAGGTTCAGTTGGATTTCTTATTTGAACTCAACTCAGACTAGTCATTCTGGAGCTGCAGCCACCGGGAGAGTGGTGGTCTCGTAAAAGTGTAAAAACCTGCCTTAGGTGAGCCTATTGATTTTTAAAAGGGCTGTATCTGGTGGTTCCTTGGAAAGCACAGAGCTTCTAGAATTTTCTCTCTCGGCCTGTCTCTTGATCTCTTTTATTTTATCTCTTTACCTTACCTCTTTACCATCTATCATTCTTCAGGCACACACATACAGTTTATGTCATGCACACACATACACGTACGCACACACATGCAAGAATGCACACGCAAGCACGCATACACACATGCACAAACACCCACACACGTGCACGCGCACACACACACACACACACACACACACACACACACACACACACACACACACACATATATAGTGGTGATCCATCAAGAACCATAATCAGATTCAGAGTCATTAGAATCTGTGTAAGTAGTCATCTCGAAAGTATAAAAAAAAAGTAAAGACATCATGCCTAGGGCGAGACAGGATAGCAACATCCTAATTCTGCTCCTGCACGATTAAAGCATTCCAAGAACCCACTTTGATACCTTGATACTGGTTAATCAAAGAAGACACTTTGTGGCTTAAAACGATTCAGAATTACACTAGCAGGGGCCTAGAGCTAGTGGCCTATAAATTGGTTAAAATATGAAATGGTGGTTCTATCATTTTTCAAGGATTTAAAATATTTTGTAAAGTGCTTTGGACACCTAGAAAAGCATGAAACATGAATGCATTTGAATGTGTCACACCTTCTGTGAAGGGAACAGAAATGTTTGTGCTCTTCTTCAAGTTCTTGCAACTGTGCGGTATTTAAGCTAATTAACTAAATACTTAATTAATTAAACTATCAAACACTTGTGTTCATCTAAAAGCAGTTATGTAGAAAACACTGTGACCATTCAATAATTCATTAGACGGTAAACAGGGACACATATCATCATTAAAAAGAGGTTAACTACTAGAAATGCTGCACTTATTATGGGCAGGGTTAAGTAACGCCTGTTTTTAAAAAAGTACCACTAGAGGGAGCACTTTTCACTTCACACTTATTTCGAAGAGAACAGATATTAGGCACAGGCTACATTTTCCAAGGACAATTTTTGGTAGGAGCATCCTTTAAGAATGCAACTATATACTTGGATATAGATTACCCTTGCTTTAATTGGACTGAAAGAGGGAGATACATTTTGTCCCACCTCAGGGTTTCAGCTAAATCATTGATTCTCAAATCAGTTGTTATGTTGAGTGCAAATGGGTTGTTTTGAAGCCGTAAAAAGAGGGGCAGCAGCAGAGCGGCCGTTAAAACACATTTTTGTGAGCGTGTGTCAGTTTGAAATTTCACGATGTTGCGATTGTTTTTTAACAACCTCGCATACCACATCATCACACCGTCACCTGGAGCAACCGAGAGGGGACAGAGTAAAGTCGGTGAGGTAATGAAGCCTCTGGGAGGCAATGAAGCCAGACTACACTTTTACTCCTCTATCATCATCTCTCTCTCCCCTCTCCCCCCTCTCTCTCTCTCTCTCTCTCTCTCTCTCTCTCTTCTCTCTCTCTCTCTCTCTCTCTCTCT
>NW_028179748.1:0-13859 GCF_964030765.1 Micromesistius poutassou | reverse complement strand
GGCCGGGCCTGCTGTAGGGCAGTGGTTTGGGAAAATGCCCGGCGGAGGGGCGGGCGGGCGGGGGGGGGGGGGGGGGGGGGGGGGGGATAGAGGGGGGCTGCTGGGCTGGTGGGAGAGACCCAAACCCCATCCCTGGGATCCCTGTCGGCCGCCACAGCTCCGGACGTTTGTTGCCCGTCCAGCGCCCCCCTCCCTCCAGACCGCTGGGATCTGCTCGGCAGCGGAAAATCCGTCCCATGCGGGGATCGTGCGGAAGTCATTAAGCACGGCTAGTTTGGGGTAATGTATGTTGTCGTGCCTCCATTAGCCCCCCCTCCCCTCTCCTTCCCCCCCTCCCCTCCCCCCTCTCATCCGATTCGCTGTCCCGCTGATTCACAGATGATTGGGGACACTTTGAGTCGTCTATACTGATGCTATCTGCTATTTACTGATGTTCACTATTGACTCATCCTCAGAGACTAACAGTGAACTCCAAAACATGTCAGTAAGGAGCAGGTTACACACCTTGCTCAAGGACGCTTACAGATACTCTCTTCTCTCTCTCTCCCCTCTTCTCTGTTCCCTGAGGTCTCTCGCCCCCGGGCCCCCCCCCCCCCTGGCAACCAAATTCAAAGAACAAACAATTTGAATCGTGTTTCCTACTTAGATAAGGATGTGGGCTTTGGGGTTCAAAACCCACGACCTCTCGTTTTGGCTACAGTCTGCAGTCCTGACTCCGAGCCCCGAACCAACCATCTCACAGTGCTACAGCTACAGTGCCAGCCTTCCTCCTCCCCAGGGGCCCGGCGGGGGCCCCCGGGGGCAGGCCCTCAGCGCTAGTGTTCATTATAGCGCGCGTCACCACAGAAATGAAAGGCAGCTAATGAAGCCGGGGAGCCGGGTTTAAACACTGTGACAGTAATTACAGAAGCCATCACACGCTGCTTCCTGCGTCCAGCCGCACGCCACCGCGACCGGATCCTCTGTGAGGAACACAGGGCCGCCTGCAGCTCGTTAGGGCCCTCCGGAGTTCTTTAATTGGAAGAAAGACGCGTTTATTGGTCGCTGGGATTCCTTCGATATTTCCGACCGTACGCATCTTAATTATGTCAATAAAGTGGAAGCGCTCGCAGGTTTATGGGGAGGCGGCTAGCAGTGCGTGGGTGTTTTTGGTGTGTGTGTGTGTGTGTATGTGTGTGTGTTTGTGTGTCGGGGTGGTGGGTGAGGGTGTGTTACTACTTCCTGCCATGCGAAATGTGATTCACATGTGTAAGGTTACAATACCACACAAGAATTCTCAATATTTTTCGTCACCCACCCAAATGTAGGCTTCGATCGACCCAGCGACTCAGCTACCAACAGAAGGGAATGCTTACCTTGGATTCGTTGACTTCATCGATTTCCTGACCACATTGCATTCGTCCAACGTGAGTCACTGTCGGCGATGTCAGATCATAATTGTGCGTTCTAGCAATCGTGTACTGGTGTGGCCTGGTGTTTTTATTGAACCATTGCCAGAATTAAAGTGTGCGTGTTTGTGTCTGTGTGTGTGTGTGTGTGTGTGTGTGTGTGTGTGTGTGTGTGTGTGTGTGTGTGTGTGTGTGTGTGTCTGTGTGTGTTCGTGTGCATGTTGTCATCATTTATGTAGTATGTGTATGTCTACGTGTGTGAGGTATAAACACAATGGCAATGTCGGTCGTTAAAAGTGAAGGAAGTAGTTCCGGAATGCCTGAGGACTGAGCTGATCTCCACAATAAAAGCAGTGATTAATAATTGGCTATTAGAGAAGGGTGTGACGCGCCAGGGTAAAAGTGCTGACGGAAACGCTCTCTGATTGGAAGGTCAACGCTAACTGTAGGAGTGTAACCTTTTGACGAATTACCAAATAATCGTCTTCTTTTTTTTTTTTTTTACAAACAAACACTGTGCATTTTCCTCTCTGTTTCCATGTAACACTCTCTCTCTTGGATCAAACAGTGAAACACACACACACACACACACACACACACACACACACACACACACACACACACACACACACACACACACACACACACACACACACACACACACACACACACACACACACACACACACACACACACAGAAACCCACTCACACACACATAATAAACATAATCAGAACCATGTATGATTTCACCAAATGCATGGAAAAAAAACACAGTTTTAATGGTGTTTCCTATTTAGATAAATGTTGCGGTGTTGCATAAGTAGGGTAAACCAAGCTGTTGAGATCTGGTCCACCGCGTCAATATTAAAGGAGTCTGGAGAACGTTTGATTACTGCAGTCTGTGGTCTGAATGAAACAGGCGAAGCAACAGCAAAATACATCCCTTTTCCTCCATAATAATAATAAAAATCAGAGGAAATGGACTCAAATTCAATCAACTTCCATTTTTCATTCATTAACAACATACGGTATTGGGGGACGGATGACCTTCATGATTAGGGACACACACGCACACACGTAACAAACTATTTTTAAATGGGTTTCGTAACATTTTTTATATTGAATTCAAGTATGTTAATGATTTGCATGCATTGTATCTGAGCAGGCCATCATCATTTTGTGTGTTTGTGTATTTGTGCGTGTGTTCGTGCACGCTTGTTTTTGTGCGTGCGTGTGTGCCTGTGTGCGTGCTTGCTTGCGTGCGTGCGTGCGTGCGTGCGTGCGTGCGTGTGTGTGTGCATCTGCGCACTTGTGCATGCATACGTGTGTGTGTGTGTGTTAATGGTGGGGTTTGGGCTGTCTTCCATGGTAAAACCATTACTGGGACTTGAAAGAGAACTCCTTCGCAATGGAAACTCCCCACGGGAAGATAGTGGTTTACCGCCCCGTTCTGCACCAGGCCACTGAAACTCATCCTGAATGCGTGTGTGTGTGTGTGTGTGTGTGTGTGTGTGTGTGTGTGTGTGTGTGTGTGTCTGTATGTGTGTGTGTGTGTGTGTGTGGGGGGGGGGGGGGGGGATGTCTGTGTGTACGTGTGTTTTTGCCCTTAATGAAAGACTCTCTAATGGGAAGTGAAGGGAGGTTCTTTAAGACAGAGACTGAAGTCCCAGGATGGGTGGGGGGATGGGTGGGGGGAGAGGAGAGGAGAAATAAGATGAGAGGGGGTGGGGGAGATAAACCAGAAGAGGAGAGAAGGGAGAGGAGGAAAGGGGAGATGGGTGGAGAGAGAGGAGCGGATAAAAAAATTAAAAAAAAGCATGGATGAGAATAAGAGTGAAGGAAAGCTACACTGAAAGAAATTTCTCTCCTCACAAAAGAGGGAATTAAGTAGTAACAGGAATAATGTGAGAAAAAAAAAGATGAGCAGAGCAGAGGAGAGGATCAGCATGCTGGGAAGGAGCACAGTGCCATCTATTGACACCAGAGACAACATGGAGCGCGCAGCACTAGAGAGACACATCAGAGACAATATGGAGCACGCAGAACTAGAGCGTGTTACACATCCTCCGTTCTCACCCAGCCCCTCCAAATGGGAGGTGAGGAGGTGGTACTGCAGTGTGGGGGAGTGTTTTGCAGTGTAGTTTTCAGAGTGTAGTTTCCACGGCTGTAGTTTCCGGGTGTCCTGTTGTAGTCTTCCAAGAGTAATTTTCAAAGGTGACATTTTCATAGAGCAGTTTCAGGGTGTAGTGCTTCTAGTTTTTCAAGGCTAGTTTTCCAAGTGAAGTGTTAAATGTTGTATTTCTCAGCTCAGATGGGATGTGGGGATTGGGACAAACCCCTTGTTTCAGAACCTAGTTTGAGTCCAGATCCCCGGTCATTCTCCAGAGCCTCTGTCTGCTTGGATCAGGAACTGTTTCTCCTGGCAAACTCTGACATTTCCCAGGCCCTAGATCCCCAAAATGGCGTTTTCGCCACAATTTAGTGTTTTTGGTTCTGATGTTGTCTGATATCGTTCGCCAGTTCTGAAACATCTTCAATAACAACGACAACAGCAGAGCACGGCCAGGGACAGAGGCTGGCTGTGTGTAGGATGCTATCAATTATTAGTCCTCCATGAGTTGGATTTCCATTATCAGGTTAACAGGGAATGTTAGCCTGAGAGAGAGAAAGATATATATATCAAATATTGTATTTTATGGATTGCCCTTTAAATGTCTATTAACTTTAATTCTTGTGTATGTAAAGCACTCTGAATGGCCTTTGGGTTTAAAGGGGGAATATCGTTCATTGCCTTTCATTGGCTGAACTTAGCCCACTGACATTGCTCTCAATAAACTAAAAAGTGAACTCAATGTAACTCAAAATAGTAATAAATGACTTTCATCTATAAATCGAATCCTAAAATATAACTTTGTACAATCTCATGTTGTAGGGGTATAGTAGTCTTATATGTTGGAGGTAGACACATTTTATTCTAAAATATAATGATGAATAATATAAAAGTTTCGGTATACAATTGAGGGTTGTTAAGGAAAACAATGTTCAAAGGGGTAAGCGGTTTAAAGGTTATTTATTGGTGGGAGATAGTGAAGGTATCAGGTCAGAAATGGATTCATATGCATTCATCTCAGAACACAAGTGGTTTTAATTTAGAACTGAAATGTAAGAGGTCTATATCCTATATCATCATTGTGAACTGTATTCCAAAATTGTTGTCTGTTATTGTAACACAGTATGTAGATATAATCAAAAAATACATTTGTAAATGTAATCCCCTATAAACAGTAATCCCTTAAAATGACTCCCTAAATGGTATCCCAAAAAGTAATACCAGGACTATAGTATTTCCATCATCTATAAATGTCATCCTAAACATTAACCTGGTAAGATATTGTCGTGTTGAATCATTTGGTGCTCTGAATCTACCTTTCTCTAATCTGGGCAGAATGTGGGAAAAAAGGAAACATTTCCCAAACAGTCCGGGACTATGTTTGGGTCTTGGCCTGGACCAAACAGGATTTCTGAACCATTTCTCTCATTATAGTCTGGAGATCTCAACTTGGATAATAATGAACTCAAATTTTAATGAGCTAAATAACAAATCATTTTGTAATGAGACAGATTAGACGTGTGCGTGTGTGTGTGTGTGTGTGTGTTCTCACACGCACACATTTGTGCAAAGTTCTTTGTTTGGTGTGGGAGCGTGTTGGGTCAAATCCCTTCACGGCTGATGTTGGCCTGATATTCACACATAAATGCTCTTTATTCACCTTACCACTGTTCCAAGGACTTTCCCATGCAATTATGAGCTGGCACTAACCGTGTGTTGGAAAGACTCGGCAGAAGATGAGAATAACTCATTCTCGTATTTTCTCCCAAAGAGATGAAAACTAAACAGGAAACTCTGATAAAATGCATGCATAGAGTGTAACAGTCACAGTCACATGAGACACACAGAACATTATGTTTGAACACTTTAAAAGACAGAACACCTGACATACGTGACAACTACCTGGCACACAAATAAATCCAGTTCCTTCCTTTACAAGGTTTTCCAGTGGGCTATAGATTTACTTTCTGTTGCTCCAATATCTGCAATAAACTGCTGAATAGCTCTTTTGCAAAATCTGTTCTGGAAGTTGTCAAACTCACGAGCAAAATAAATTCAAATGGATCACACGCACAAACACACACACAATACACACCATATAGAGAAGAATCTGATTCTACGGATGGGCCAATGGGCCTTTTGCAGGAGCCCCGTTGTCTCATGCGCTTGCCAGCTAAACGCTCTACTGCAATATTATGACAAGCTGTCAATGAACACCTATTCCAAAGTATCTGTGGTCATTTATGTGGTTGTTTTTTAATCCCTACTTGTCACAAATTCTGAGCAGAATGTGAGCATGCGTTTCCTGGAACAGTAGTTCTACGGGATTGTGTTTTCGTCTCTCCCCATAGTCTGGGAACTTGGATAATCATTGACTCAAACTTGAAAGAGCGAAATAACCGTTATATGATGTGATATGGGTGTTTGTGTGTGCGTGTGTGCGTGTGTGTGTGTGTGTGTGTGTCAGCTCTAAACAATCTGTTGTGGTTGGGAAATTCCACACAAACAGAGAGGCAACCAAACCACACAATCAGCTTGAAGCAATTCTAGCAAATCAACTGTAATTCAAAATCAAATTTGAATGATTTGACTCTCAAATATTTCCTTTGCAATCAATTTCTGTAAACGTAATCCAATAATACCCCTACCTGCTCCTATCGCCATTTAGACATCTAAATCCACTGGTAAACCACACAAATACTAAAGAAAAGCAGCAGCCCACTGTTAAACCAAGCTTTGACTCAGACAGTCAGTCCGTCCGTGTGGACTATGCGCCGGTGCTCACAGACGATCCATCATGTTTATTCAATGCAGGGACAAGGCCTGTTCTCACAGGAAGCCCCTGATGATTATGGATGATCCTACAGGACAACGCCGCACTCATCCAGGAGGCCGGGAGCAGGTATCTGCTGCCGGTGTGAGCGGGCCTACGGTTTAAGGCTTTCGCCGGATGAAGGCGGCGGTCCGCATATGGTCGGGGTTACGGGGGGGGACCGGGGCGGTCTGTGGCGCTCCATGTGGGTGCCCGGTTTGAGGCCGTCAGCCAGTAGCGGAGCAAACCAAAGTCACAGAGCATGTCGACCACAAACCACCGCAGCAGAGCAGGGACACCACCAGACAAATGGAAATTAGAAGACTTCAGCTAGTGCCAACAGCTGGTCCCTTTTATTTCACTTAAATCAAATTATATTGTGTCAAAGTAGTAGTAGTAGTAGTAGTAGTAGGACAACTGTTGGTGCTTGTGCTATCCGGTGTTTCAAGTGACAAGTCTTAAAAATATATTTTCCAAGGTTATTTCGGGCTACAGTCTATACATCAGCCTTGAAACATAGATAGATACATGTGAAATATATATAATACATGTATTATTCTGCTACTTTGCTAACCTACTTTTACAAAGTTACTACTAATCATCATAACTGGCTATCAACCACTACAACTGAAGCACTACTAAAACCTACTATAAATAACACCAGTGACTGAGCGTTGAGTAACTCAAACCTGAGGGTACGTGCAGAAAGGCGACCGTGGGAAGCCATGGCAACAGTCCTCTACGAGGCCGTCCTCGTTCGGCAGGTCTTGCTCCAGCTCTGACGTCACGTCATCCATCTGCACCACCAAGCTACAGCCTGGACACTTTGTTAAGGAGGAACCTTAAAGGGAAGAACCCACTGCAATACTGGTGATAGGATGTGTGTGTGCGTGGGATGAAGAATGGAACCAGGTCAAACAAAGGCCACAATTGGGTTTATACGTAAATAAATAGTGAATAAAGATAAATAGTGATAAAAAAAAAATGTAAATGAAGAAAAACTCAAAAGATAATTCACAATGTGAATGGAAATTATATATATATATATATAAATAATACTAAGGAACGAGGCAACCACATCCATATTACAACAGTCCTGATGCAGCCGTGGAGCCACAACATGGGCATATATTGTGTTCAAATATAGATATAAATATACAATCATTAGCAATAATGTGACAACAATAAGTGTAAAGCACTTCTTAATGTGGCCCTCCACAGTTTAACCCCCCATGGCTCGCCAAGGTAAGTCACGCTGAATAGGGGGGGGATTTCCCCCTCTCAGCCCCGGCCTATACGCCGTGGATTAGTGCCGCAGCGCAGAGGGCCGGGGGGGGGTCTCAAAGGGGCCGATGTGTGTGTTGGAAGCCACCTCTCCACATGTCAAACATGTCGCTCATTAGCAGCGTGACCCAGGATGAAATTCAAAAGGCTCAATATTGACTCGGGTCCCTCTGAGAGGGGTGAAGTGGCGGGCCCGTCCTCCAGCGCAGCACCCTTCTCTCTCGGGGGCCCCGTGGGCTATTTGGGGGAGGGGGAGGAGGGTGAAAGGCTCAACGCAGATGGACAACAGGGCCCGCGATGGCAGGGGCCGGTCTAATCCAGCTCCACAAGCAGGTGTCCCGGCCTCAAGATAAATATTTAAACTTGTATCCTGAATGCTTTGTCTGAAACTTGCTTAATAGACTTAGGGGTTTCCAAATACTTCATATATTTATAAAAAAAAAAAAGTGTGTGTGTGTGTGTGTGTGTGTTGCACCTGTTTCATGGCTTGCCAGGGAAAAGTCAGTGGCGATGTTGTAAATAACTTTTTAACTTCTTTCTTGCGCCCTGGCGGCGCGGCCTTCAAAGGAAACGCTCAGTGATGAAAGCGTGAGTGGTGCCAGACGCCTGGGAGACTGTGCATGAACTTGTCAAAAGTACAAAATATGCCGTTCATCATGCCTTTCAGCCTTGTAATACAATGTGGGCAATCCAGACCGCTCATTAAATGGACATTATCTGGTCGAGCTCCCATTAGCTATGGGCTTCGACGGCGCTCAGTTCATTCACTCACTCACTCACTCACTCCCAACCTTAAGGGACTGAAAGACTTTTTTTTTTCCTCTTTAAATGACACGACACATTTTTATTAAAATGTTACAGTTTAATATCACTCCACTACAAAAAGTATAATTATTTGAACTATGATACAGACTCTTGATATACATCATTTACAATTGAAAAGACAAAATGGGGATATGTTACATACAATTTACACTGTCAATGTTCCTTTCGTAGAAAAACATACAGAAACTAAATTTTTGGATGAAAGCGTTCAGACAGAGCTGCCAGCATTAAAGAGTTACAGTCTAATTCTCTATGTTGTGCAGCTCTATTTTAATGTCTGCATGTACATGTAGGGTATATGTGATGGTCCAGCTATAATACTGACGATACAAATAAAGAGTACATTCGTCAACCTTTTGTGAATGATCTTTAGTGAATGACTAACGTGCGTTTATATTTTCCGTTCGTTTCCTTCCAGGTAGTGCGTCTTTGCGTACAGAGATGACAGAAAGCAAGAAAGTTATTATTGGAAATGTCTAAATTGTCTTTTTGTATTTTGAAACCGTACGCCTATCACCAGCCATTTACTGCACTAGTCAAGTATTGCTTTTCTTGTAGCGAAAAAAATAATAATCTACAATTTTCGACAGGCAAGTTTGACAAAGTAACAAAACAAAAACAATCTTAATCACTCCACTTACCGTCATAAAATAATCATACAACTATTGCCAAGATGGACGTTGTACAAGCCTGTACTTCACCGTCAGTCCTTCAGAGACAAATAGTTTGGCAACTCCTGCAGTACAGTCCATGGTTTGGGGGGCAGGGTCCGCCCATGGTGATTAGGGACATTGTTGTTAGAGTCCTTACCCACGGATAGGTGCCTTACAAGAATAAAGATCTTGTCCCGAATTCATCATCTACTACAAAAGGGCTTTACGTTTAGTTTTGTCATCCAAACTATTTTCAATAAACAAACAAATCAATAACCGTTTTCAGGGCGACCACATTCAAAGTGCCTCAGTGCTGCTGACATGGATACATTTCCTGTACAGCAAGGTAGCTGTCGCATGTATTGCTTTCAAAGGGGGTGGGGGGCGGGGAGAGGGGTGGGGGGGGGGAATTGAAGGATCAAAATAACAAAAAGTAGCTAAATGAAGAAGAAAGACATTCTGGCCAGACGTGATGCATCACGTGTACACTTCCTGGGTCGAGTACACTAAAGCAACACCCTAGCCATCGTAGCTCGCTTGTCCATAGTGACGTGGTAGCCTGATGGAAGCCAGGACGGATGGAGGCGGAACGCGCCTGGCCGGCCTCAAACAACAACCACACAGCGGACCAAAGCACTGAATAAGAAAAGGATTTACCACTGACTGCTGTCGGTTGGACACGGGTTCACTTGGCATGTGGGTTTTTCCTATCTGGGTAAACGGGAATATAATAAGTACAAATATAATGGGACTAATAGAACCGCCAGTCTGATGACGGCGTTGTGTGAAGCAGATCTATGTTTGTAGCACAGTCAGTTCTGAATTAAATGTGCCGGGCTCCTGGTGCAGCAGACCGTACCTGTGCACGCTGCCAGTTGGTGAGCAGGTTGGTTTTTTCCGCGCTAAAAGAGGATCTTTATGTTGTCTGCCGATCGGGGGAGCGAGCGTTCTCCGTCTGCTGGCCGGTCGACGGCTCACAGCTAAATAGATCATCGTCATGCAAGCTTATTTTTATTAGTTAAATAAGAACGCTCAACATCTGGCTGCTTGTCTAGAATGTGATTCGGCAGCGCCAGACAGGTAGTTTCCATTTGGTCTACAAGTAAAGGCGAGCTGGAGGGAAAAAGTCTTCCCTTGGACGTCCTGCAAGTGCTCGATTTTTGGACCCACCGAAACCCCCGCCCCGCCTCCCTTTTGGCCAATGGATAAAATGACATGTGTGTCATTAATTAAAGAATTATAACCAGCCTGATCTGATGGCTTTATTGAATGGAACGTTCCTAGTGGCCTCAGTTTGTGAGGGTTTTATTGAATGGAGCGTTCTAAGCCTTCTCATGTCCTGGGGTGTTTTTATTGAATGGAACGTTCTAAGCCTTCTCATGTCCTGGGGTGTTTTTATTGAATGGAACGTTCTAAGCCTTCTCATGTCCTGGGGTGTTTTTATTTAATGGAACGTTCTGAGCCTCTTCAGGGGGTTTTATTTAAAAGGAAGGTTCTAAACCTTCTCAGGTTCTGATTTTTTTTTTTTAATGTAATGGAGCGTTTGAAGTCTTCTCCGTGGGTTTTTACATAATGGAACGTTCTAAGCCTCCTCAGGTGTTTTTATTAAACGGAATGTTCTGAGCCTCCTCAGGTGGTTTTACATAATGGAACGTTCTGAGCCTCCTCAGGTGGTTTTACATAATGGAACGTTCTGACTCTGAGAATGTTCCATTATGTAAAACCACCTGAGGAGGCTTAGAACTTCTGAGCCTCCTCAGGCGGTGATGGTGGTTTTCTTGAACAGCGTCCGGGCGGGCCCTCAGGTCCGGGAGGAGAGGCCGATGCTCGTTACCATTTTGTTGATCTTCTCTTCGTTCCTCAGGATGTTGGACTTGACCGCACAGATCTTGTCCTGCTGGTCTCTGATCAGCTGATCCAGCTCCACCAGCTCTTTCTGCAGGGGCTCCACAGACCGGTCAGTAGTTCTGTTTGGCACACGCACGCACACGCACACACACGCAAAGTAAAGTTTCTTCCAGTAGTATACCTATTCCATGACAAACAAATATATGTAAACGGGGTCGGGGCGTTTTTTTACAGGACATAACGCGCTATAACGTTTACATTTCTAAACCGATTTCAATGAGTAATTTCTTTCAAGGGTGTGTGATCAACTTGGGAGTACAAAGAGGAACAGTATCTAAAATCCATAAAGACATTGTCTAAAACATACACACGATTAAACCTGAACATAAAAACGGATCAATGCCATCGGTGGAGAAACGTAAACCTTGCTACGGTGCCAATTATCCAGACGAAAACGCCGCTCCCCTGTTCCACGTAGGCCCCAGAGGCCGACGCCGCGCCCCCCCCCCCCCCCCCCCCCCCGCGTATACACTCTTGTGTCTCTGTGTGTGACCCCCCCCCTGACCTCTGCTCCTCCTGCAGGGCGGCGGCGTGCAGCCGGTTCTCCCGGCGCCAGGCCAGCAGCTCGGCCTGCATGGAGTCCATGTCCTCCTGGATGTAGTCCATGATCTTGCCCAAGGGCAGGGCGCTGCGGCACACCGTCTGCACCGAGCCCCGCAGCCGCTCCATCTCACGGCCCACCAGGTCCCGGGCCTTCCTCTGGGCGGCGTCCGACACCGGGCCCTGGGGGGGGGCGGGGGTACTATTTGGTTAAATAGTACATTTGTAACACAGTGGTAGTGATCCTTTATCTGACTCTGCACTTGTTCAGACGTACGTTAGAATCTACTTTACGGTTAGAATGGCGCGTCGGTTTTGGATAGTGGGTGATCTTTTGCGCAAAAATATTTTGTTAAATAGTACATTTGTAAAATAGTAGTGATAATACACTTACACTAGTATATGCTACACGGGAACCTCGTAAGATGGCGCACTTCGATTGGTTCGCTATCTCAGGATATTGCGCAATATCCCGAGATTGAGATCTGGAACTCGGGATATTGTTTTCGGAGCGCGCGTGACTGTCGTCACGCTAATAAAAATAAATAAATTATCTTGTTTATTGAGTGTTCACGTGTAGTATATACTAAAACAACTATTCGCCGCAGGCTTCATGAACATTGGGGAATAGCTATTCCCCATTATTCACTTCGCCTTTGGCGAATAATTGTTAAATATACACTATATTTGTCTGGCACCTAAAACATACGTGAACATGTGCTTTACATGAAGAGACAACAAGACACATTACGTGTTTCATTTTCCAATGTTTTTTGTTGTTATCTGTAAAACCTCTTGGAATCACAAGTGTGACTGGATTCCAGTTTCATGTCCTAACTGTCTCCAGTGCTCCTTAATCTTCTTCCACTGAACAGGCCAAGCATCTGCTTCTGGTCACTTTACATGCATTAGGCGAAGGTGTCCAGGAGGATATATCTTATGGAACCGAGCGTCTTAGTCCAATATGCGTCTACGCATGCACGCCGTCCATCCACATTCTCTATGACGTATCACCGTATACATCCACAGCTCTGGTGTAAACCCAACGGCTCTGGTGAATTCCTGAGGTATCGCCCTGTCTACCTGTCTCCAAACAAAGCCCCGTTGGACCGGGTTAAAAGCGGAGCCTGGAACATAAACGATTTGGCTTTACACTCACGTATAAATAATAAACAAGTATATAAAACCTGCGCGGCCACACACACGGATACACACGCACCGAGAAATCACTCGGGTCTCCCCAGACCAAAACATAACAAGGCCTCTGCAGAAAGAAACCCAGGGCTGTGTTTAGCCCTCTCGGGTTTCAAGGCTGCGAATGTGAGGCAGGAATCCTACAAACGCACGTGTTTACACAGAGAGAGCGTTTGATGAGGGCTGCTGAGGCCCGCCGACGGTTGGATGATTGATTGGCTGGATGGATTGATGGATGGATGAATGGCTGGCTGGATGGATGGTTGGCTGGTTGGCTGGTTGGGTCGCTGACCGGCTGACAGAGAGGCAGACGGACCGGACGGTCGGGTTACTGGCTGGCCCGCTGGACGGCTGGCAGACGGCATTATATGGTGTGTGTGTGGTGTAGGGGGGGGGGGAGGGATTCCACTGCATCCCTGCTCCATCACCCCTGTGATGAAGGGCGGGGGGGGGGGGGGGGGGGGGGGGGTTTGGTGAGGGAGGGGCCCCCCCTTTGGCACGGTCGGCCCCCGGGATGTTTGCTCAGCTGGGCCCGGAGCGAGGGCTCGGGGCTGGTGTGTGTGTGTTAGGGGCTGGTGTCTGTCTGTGTGCATAAAACGACCGAGCGCTAGACCTGGGTTCACACACACACACACACACACACACACACACACACACACACACACACACACACACACACACACACACACACACACACACACACACACACACACACACACACACACACACACACACAATGCCCGCCTGGAGAACATGCGTACACAGGGCCCCCCCACACGGGGCCCTGCCGCGCTGTTTGTTTTCGTAACAGACTGTGGCAGGGAGGTTATTTTACTGCAGTATTGAGTAACGACTACACTACACTTGTGCCCCCCGCTTTCAAGTTCAACCCTCGGCCCAATTTATGTCACGCAGAGTCCTGGTACCCCCACCGCCCGCCCCCCCCCCCGTAAGAGTGGCAGGACCAGGGAGATCGTGACAGTGTAAACTAACTGACAACTTCCGCTTCCAAACACACAGGTTGTCATGCAGGGTGGTGCGGCGAGGGGGGGGGGGGGTAGCTGACTCTAATTTTGTTGAACAGCCCCCCCCCCCCTCCTGCCTTTTCCAGTTATCTTAAAGTTCAACCTTGAGTCCCATTCAT
>NW_028179749.1:0-17077 GCF_964030765.1 Micromesistius poutassou | reverse complement strand
TCATTGAGGTACTGTGGAGGCTGTCGGTGCCTAGCGGGGTACCTTTCCAACACTGGGACTGTGTCAGCGGTGACTACTCAATCCTCTTCTTCTGTTGCAGATGTGTCACGCAGGCCAGGGTTGAGCTTCTTGAAGAAGGAGGAGTTTCTTGTCACTTGGTGTCCATTCCGCTCAGCCGTGACCATAGAGCCCTTGACGGTGGTCACCCTGTACGGCTTAGGATTGTAGGCTGTAGTAAGTTTATTGTGCCTGGGTTGAGAGCACAACACCATGTCACCAGGTTGGAGAGGGTAAGGCGTAGCGTGACGGCGAGTGTCCGAGTACACCTTCATTTTGGCTTTGTCCTTGCGGTCTCTCCGGCGAAGATCCTCGTCTGGTCCGATAGGTGTGCTCACTGAAGGCATCTTTGTGTGTATCCTGCGCTTGAGCAGCAACTCAGCGGGTGATGTTGTTGTTGTGCTGTGTGGTGTTGCACGGTACTCACGTAGGAATGTGTGGAGATGCTGCTTCCAGGGGATATTCTCTATGTGGGCAACACGGAGGCACTTTCCAAGTGTTCTCATGAACCTCTCTGCAGTTGCGTTTGCCTGAGGCCATAGTGGTGAGATGTTCATGTTGAAGTTCATGTTCTTCATGTTGAAGGCGTAAGACTCCAGGGCGTTCTTGGCCGCTATCTTCTCCCTCTGTTGCTCGTCTTCTACTTTGTATCGGTCTGCTTCCTGCACCATCCTCTCCATGTCTTCCTTGCTCAGGCGGCCCTTGTCGTTGGTGATGGTGATCTTGTTCTGTTTTCCCGTGCTCTTGTCCACAGCAGACACGTTCAGAATGCCGTCTGCGTCGACGGAATCGGACGGGATTCCCGACAGCTTGAACTTGCCCAGCAGCTTGTTGTCCTTGGTCATGGCTCTCTCTCCTTCAAAGACCTGGACCAGGACCCCGGGCTGGTTGTCTGTGTAGGTGCTGAAGGTCTGAGTCTATAGTAAATAGTGTTGATTAAATGAGGGTCCTCTCTAGAGCCGTTTGTTCGTTCGACAAGACTTTCTCGCACTGATGTGATGTGATGTGGTCGGCTGATATTGAAACAAAAATATTACAGGAAAGGCAAAACTTATTTGAAACATTTTTAATGATCTCTTGGTTAACGTATTTCCATTCGTCCTAGTATTTTGATGTTTGTATGTATGTATGTATGTATGTATGTATGTATGTATGTATGTATGTATGTATGTATGTGTAACAGGAAGAGCGCTCACTGAAGTGGCACCGGTGGGTTGAATGTCTCTTCCCCGCCCCGCCCACTCCACTCCGTAAGTGGGAAATTAGCAGCGGTGCACCATAAATAGGGTGCAGGCTCCGCGGGAGACATTCACCTCTTCTGTCCGGAACCGCTTCATCGTGGCCTCTCGCCCCTCCTTCAACCTTCTGCACTGTTTGCCATCGGGTTACAGCCACGGTGGCGTGCTGCACTTCCTGGACTGTAATACCCGCCTCGTACTTTCTACCTCATCAATGTTGTAGCGTGCGTGTCTATCTCACATTCAGTATTCGGACGCGGTGGTCCTCTGTCTGGGTTCCGTCTCTCTCTCTCTCTCTCTCTCTTTCTCCGTCATACGGGTCTATTGCAACTCATGCTGTTGCTGTTCTGTTCCCTTGTTGCTGTGCGGCCCGATCCCCTCGCTGGCGTGAGGCCGCATCTCCCCCTCTCGGCCGCTCGTCTAGGCTCGGCTGGCTGTCAGGTGGCTACTAGCCACCGCTAGCTGGAGGGCCGCTTGCTTGGGGGTTTCTAACCGGAGTGTCGGCGTGTGTGTGTGTGTTTGCGCGTTCTTGTGGTAGTCGTTGTTTTGTCAATTGTTTTGTTATTAACGCTTGATTGTAAATCAGTGTTGGTGGCTTTGTCGCTTGCTGGCTTCCTCCCCTGCTGGTGGCTGGATTTGTCCCCCTCTAGTGGTGTTAATTCCCTTTTTGCATGTGTGTACTGTGTTATTTTCTTTAGTTTGTTTAAGTTTAGTTTTAAGTTTTCCTTTTGTTTGGTTTGGAGTGAAAAGCATGTTTTGTTATTTCTACAGGGATTTATCATCCAGGAGGTAGGGCATTCATCTGGATAAGCAAAGGTAGCCTGACCCGTCATTTTGTATGTGAAAGTTGGATTGCGGGCGGACGGGATTATTGTGTTTTGGATTGCGGGCGGACGGGATTGTTGTGTTGGATTGCCTGTGCTATGCGACGTGACCTTTCGCAGCCTGGCCATGTACACACCCCAGGTGAGTGCTGCTATGCGTGGAAGACCTGAGTCAGAATATGGTAGGATAAGTGGGCCAACACATTTCACTTAACTTCACTTTCACTTAAGTGTTTCTTTATTAACTCTGAAAAGCAATTTAAATGGGATCATTTTCATGCATGAATAGCACCTTTTTTCTAGTAGGTTGTGTCCAGGACAGAACTTGGCACGTATTTGGCCTCTTTCCTATCACTACAAAAGCATGTTTAATACCTATATTTCATAGGGCAGATTACTCTTATATATTATCAATCCAGTCCATGATAACCCCCAGGTTCCGCACTTGTGGTGATGGAGAGGTGGACTAGTAACTGTAGGCAGTTGACTGGGTGGGAGCTGAGAGGAGGGGTTGGTGCTGATGTACATTTGAGTGTCATCATCAGCATAGCAATTGGTCGTTGACCCACTTTGCGTTCCATAAAGGACAACTTCCTGTCCACTGTATAAACATAAACACCCCCCGTCCGTCCGTCGGTCAACAATCCTGCCCGACCGCAACCAAACACTCTCCCCTCCCCCCCCCCCCCCCCCCGTCAACAACTCCTCCCGCGGTGGAGTCGCCGTTATCATTATCAAAACGACGCTACGCCGTCGTACCGAACACCATCTCCTGATACTCAAATGAGTAACTCACTAAAAAAAGTTATGTGCACCCTGCTTATAATGGTAGCCTACATGTAAAGGTTTGTTTATGTTTGTTTTTAATACTGCCCATAAAAAATATAAATCTGATCTTCAACTCTTTTGGCATGATGATTAAGTCCTTAATGATGATTAAGTAGTCTTTTATGAGGGTATAGAACAATTACACTCTTAATTATCGAATAAATCAAAAACAATCAGAGCCTAATAAGTTGTGTATAATAGGCCTCATAGATTTAGTTGTTTGCTCTTTCCATGGCAAATCCTTGTGATGTCATGATATATGTTTGTTCATAGGATGATGGATCTATATCCGTTTTGGGGAAAGTTGGTCTTTCACTGGTGTTGTGTTGATGTGTTCCTGCCAGTAGTCTTTCTCTTGGGACATACAGTACAGACAGCTCAGCCCCTAAAAGCTTGGAACTTAACCCCATGGTTGTCAGTTGACAACCGTTTGTATTTGGTTTGATTCCATAAAGATTTATAATTTAGGTTTAGTTAATTAGTCTGTAAAACTATCTATTGTTCATACCTTATACGTAAGATAGTGTTGATTAAATGAGAGTCCTCTCTAGAGCCGTCTGTTCGTTCTAGGCCAGTGGCTCTCAAACTTTTTATACCGCGTACCACCTCAGAAAATATTTGTCTCCCCAAGTACCATCATTAGGAACAATGTTATAAAATATAACAAACTACAGTAGCGTAGGCCTGCGGCCCTATTCTGCTACACACAGTTCACACCGGAGGCACATTTAGTCTTAAAATATATATTATTTATTGTCCACTGTGGTCAGCTGTACAAAGTGGTAGCACTAGAACAGACACAGAGACACACACTCACACAAGTGAGAACATTAAGAATAACAACTGTGTACCAACAACCTGTTTGAAAATGTAAGGCTAAATACAAATAATATTGAAAGTTGGCCAGCCGGCTGATAACTGAACTTCCATAAGCCTCATGAGACGGGCGCGCCTGCCTCTGCAAACACAGTCCTGCGATGTCTACATATATGTAGTATACATACATTGAGGTCAGCTTCAGTCTCAGGTGTGGCTCAGCATCAATCCTGCTTCTGTATTTTGTTTTTATGATGGAAAGTGAAGACAAGACTTTCTCGCACTGATGTGATGTGATGTGGTCGGCTGATATTGAAACAAAAATATTACAGGAAAGGCAAAACTTATTTAAAACATTTTTAATGATCTCTTGGTTAACGTATTTCCATTCGTCCTAGTATTTTGATGTTTGTTTGTTTGTTTGTTTGTTTGTTTGTTTGTTTGTTTGTATGTATGTATGTATGTATGTATGTATGTATGTATGTATGTACGTATGTACGTACGTACGTATGTATGTATGTATGTATGTATGCAGTGTTTCCCACAGACCAGGTAGCAATGTGTGGTGCCCCCCTGCAAGGTTGGCAACTTTTGGTTTTTGGCCGGAGTGAGACTCTGTAGAATCTTATAATGCTTACATTATAACAGGGTGGGGGGGGGGGGGGGAGTTGGATTGCGGGCGGACGGGATTATTGTGTGTTGGATTGCGGGCGGACGGGATTGTTGTGTTGGATTGTCTGTGCTATGCGACGTGACCTTTCGCAGCCTGGCCATGTACACACCCCAGGTGAGTGCTGCTATGCGTGGAAGACCTGAGTCAGAATATGGTAGGATAAGTGGGCCAACACATTTCACTTAACTTCACTTTCACTTAAGTGTTTCTTTATTAACTCTGAAAAGCAATTTAAATTGGATCATTTTCATGCATGAATAGCACCCTTTTAGCAACAAATGGGCTGAGATTCTCTTTATGTGTGTGGTGTACATCCGACTCAAATCGCATAAGATTAAAATATATTGTAGTGTGGGGCAGCCTTTAACTGTGGTATAATAGCCTAGGCCCTACAACATATTTTTAGGCTTCAGTGAACTATGCTATTGCTTTTATATATAAATAAGATTATTTGTGAATACGGCCCCTGGATCTGAACTCAGTCCACATGAAGTAATGTTCAATAGCACAGACCGACCCCTACAGTAGGCCCTAAAACTAAACTCTGACTGACCACACTGAGCGATCGCAATACTTCGGAAAGAAAATGCATATCAGCACACATATAGGAGGGTAACGTTACACCAACATGTCCAAAAGGTACTTTAAGACAAACTCGGCTTACCTGCCATACTTTCGACGTGAAGTCCTTCGGATGCAATATGGACCAATATCATCTACTTTCGTTTTTGAGCCAAACTTCCTCTATCTTGCAGGGTGGGTGAGGGGCTCCTTCCCGTGACGCCTATATATCCGTATGGTCACACATTAATGTAGTCTAACATATTAACATATAGGTATAACATATGAACATATAGTAGTATAACATAGTAGTAGTAGCTACAACATATTAACATATAGTACAACATATAGTATAACATAAGATATAACCTATAGTATAACTTATACAACATCTTATTATAACGCTCATACGGGAGAGGATTGACTTCTGACTTTGAATTCGAAGATTAACGTCAGAACTCTTTTTATTCTGAATCATCACATGTGGCCCTAATCCTCTTTCGTACGTTCATGACAGCTGCTAAAGTAGGACTAGAACAGTAACGGTGCCGCGGGTCGTAACCGTGGGATCACACGCCGCCCTCCTTCCTACCACGTGGGTTCTTATCTTATTTATAATGTCCTCGATTTGAGCTGCAGCAGCGCGGAGCTCAGCGGCTCTGAGACGCAGCCACCGGACGGCCACTAGATGGCGCCATACAACACGGAATACCTTTTGAGCGATTGCAGTTATACGGAATTCCTTACAAAAGCGTCTCGATCTAATAGATGGGGATAGCCTCTTTAAATTATATATATATATATATATATATATATATATATATATATATATATATATATATATATATGAGGTTGTCAGATAAGAGAATATTCCTATGTTGTGGGTCCTGGGGTTGGGGCGGTCTTGCTGAAGTCCCGACCAGCAGCACATCTGGCTGCTATGAATCAGCACTCAACGCCCCCACGGGGACAGCAATAGACCCAGAGCTCAGGAGGAGGAGGGGGGCCGGGGCGACCCTCTGTAGGTCTGTAGGTCTGTAGGTCTGTAGGGTCTGTAGGCCGTAGGTCTGTAGGGTCTGTAGGCCGTAGGCAGTACCGGCACTCCGCACACGCAGAACCTCAATTACTGAATTGATGTTTGATTGATGATTTTCAGGGGGGCACCACAATGCATTTGTGCTTAGGGCACCCAAATGGCTAGCGCCGGCCCTGGTTCTACCAGTCTGTGAACGGCCTCTTTAGCGATGAGCTAAAGATTGAGGCTTAGCCTCCTTGTGGAGGGTGTCAATGAATGTCTTCCCCATGATTGTGAAGCCTACTGGACCATAGTGAGACCATTAAAAGGCTTAGGAATCCTTTTCAGGTATTTTTAGATAATGAGCTGAATAGGGTGGGACACTTTGAGTCTCCAATCTTTAACTTTTTCACATCACAATATTCTTAATTTTCTGAGATAGGCCTACTGAATTTTGGGTTTTCATGAGCTGTAAGCCATAATCATGAAGATTGATACAAATACAGGCTTGAAATATTTTACTTTGGGTGTAATGAATCTATATAATGTGAGTTTCACTTTTTAAATGTTTCACTTTTAAAAAAGTGAAACTCACATTGTATGCATATATATGTATGCATATATATGTATGTATGCATATATATGTATGCATATACTGTATATATATATATATAATACATATATAATAATAATAATAGCCCTACCCCTAACCCTCACCCTATAGCTCTAACCCTCACCCTCACCCTATAGCCCTACCCCTAACCCTCACCCTGACCCTAACCCTATAGCCCTACCCCTACCCCTCACCCCTAACCCTCACCCTCACCCTATAGCTCTAACCCTCACCCTACCCCTAACCCTCACCCTGACCCTAACCCTATAGCCCTACCACTAACCCTCACCCTATAGCTCTAACCCTCACCCTGACCCTAACCCTATAGCCCTACCCCTAACCCTCACCCTCACCCTATAGCTCTAACCCTCACCCTCACCCTATGCCCTACCCCTACCCCTCACCCTATGCCCTACCCCTACTAGATTAATTAGTCCACGGCTCGACATATTGTCCTTTCCGGAAGACTTTTTGCTGGAGAGATATCGTTTTTCACGTGATTCTTTGATATATTTAAACAGCCTTCTCCAACCCTACATTGCAAATGTCACGATAGGCCCACAGTTCTAGGTCCCCCTTAGAGAACGCCACCTGCCCAGCAGGGCCAACACATCCTGGATATGGGACTGCTGGCTTAACGCTGATGTATTCCATTATTTATTGAATCGTGCTGAATTATATTAATGTGATAATATTTACTATATATATATTTTTTGTTTTAACATTTTATTAAAGAAAATGATGCAGTATGATGTACATAACACAAACAGGTACAGCAGAAGGCATTTTCAGTTTTTCCAAATTATTATGACTTCTTAACCCCTCCGACCCCACCCCCTTCCCCTTACAGGCTTCCTCAACAAAACAAAAACAAAAAAGACACAAGAGCAAACAGAAAAGGACAATACAAAACAGACGCTACACAAATAGTTAAGCAAATAAATGACAAGGACATAAAACAAAAAGCAAAAAATATATATATATATTTACGATAAAAAAAAATAATAATAATAATAAAGCAGCAATAATAATACAGCATTACCATCTGGAAGTCTTCCAAAAATGGCTACATGAGGAGATGGTTGGATATGGATCTGCGCTATTTCGGAGATAACCCTAAAGAATGAATCCCAGAAGGTAAATAACTTTGGGCATGTCCAAAACATATGGGTTAGGTCACACGGCGAGAGCGAGCATCTATTACACTTATCCTCAACCGTATCTGGGTAAATTTTAGAGAGCTTGGACTTGCTATAATGAATCCTGTGTAGCACTTTAAATTGAATGAGGCCAAGCCGCATACATGAAGAGGAAAGTTTGATATTTTTAAGGGCTTTACTCCAAAACTGATCAGAAAGGGTCACTTGTAGCTCGTTCTCCCAGTTCTATATTTACTATATTAAAAGTATTGATGGATATTATGTTAGCATGACAGGTTAAAAAATATGTCAAACAATAAATGAAGCAAGAAAGAAGCCTTTTCCACAAACCACTTTTATTTTGCCCCAAACAGACGTCTGAACATTCCTGGGTCAGGATCATGTTACGGTGAAAACCCTGAGAGTGGGACTTTGGTTATATCCATGTTAACATGTATAATATATATATAAAAAAACCATATGACCCAATGCTAGCTGCCACTTGGGGAAAATGATTAAAGATTGTGCTAATCATTGGGGATTATCAAAAATAATAATAGAGGTGAGGGTGTGTGTGTAGGCAAGTGAGTATGGAAGAAAAATTTACCTTACATTATTATGCTAACATATACTTTTCATCTGGCCTATATACCATATAAATATAACAATGATAAAGAAAAGCTTAAGAAGACAAGTCACCACCCCTCTTGAACTATGACCTGTCATAAGGTCTGTTGATTAACCTATCTGTGTTTACCCACTGACATAGAGTAAAAACAAACAGATTAGGAAACTAGGTAGACATGGTGTATGCAGAAAATATCGCAAATAACAGCATTCCTGATGGACAGAAAGGGAGATATAAGGAGGGTCCCAGGACTAGCTCTCGAGTTCTTTGTCAAACCAACTCGGCTTTGCTCTTACTTGTTCGCTAGTAAAAATAAAGTCTTTTGTCACTCTTTCTCCGGTTTCCCCTACTTTCTTATTTAAGTTATAGTGTTAAATGCACCACTATAGTGTTAAATCCAACACATGAGTGAGAGTGCAAATGCTCAAGGCGCTGGGTGGGGTCGTGGGTTAGAGGCCACAGGCCTCAGAGGAAAGGTGTGCTTTTGTGTACTTTTTGAACGTCTCCACGGAAGGGGCACAGCTGATGTGGGGGGGGAGCTGGTTCCACAGAGTGGGGGCGGACACGCAGAAGGCCCTGTCCCCAAGGGTCTGGAGTCTAGTGCGGGGAGTCGCCAGCTGGTCCTTGTCAGAGGACCTGAGGGAGAGCAGGGCGGTGTCGGGGTGGAGGGGGTCAGAGAGGTAACGGGGGCCAGAGCGTGACAGCACTTGTATGTGAGGAGTAGAATTTTGTGATGTGTCAAGATAAGCAAAAACAAAAACTTTCTTTGGCGCAATGTCAACTTACCAAGTCTGGGATCACAACTATAGAAAAAATACTTATCTATACTTAATATATACTTAAACAAATCTTATCTATATTTACATTTAGGGAAGCAACTTACAACCATCATACACACGGTGGAGTAAACCATGCAATGTGACAGCCAGCTCATCTGGAGCAGTTAGGGTTAGGGGTCTCGCTCAGGGACACACAAAAGGGATCGAACTAGCAACCTTCTGGTTACAAGCCAGCCTGACAACCTCCTATATCTGAATATACAAGGTACCTGAGAGGAAAAGCTTAGTCCACTGTATGTATGTATGTATGTATGTATGTAGGCCTATGTATGTATGTATGTATGTATGTATGTATGTATGTATGTATGTATGTATGTATGTATGTATGTATGTGTATGTCTGCCTGCCTGCCTGCCTGCCTGCCTGCCTGTATGTATGTATGTATGTATAGGGGTTAGATGTAATGTATATGTATGTAAATATATGTGTATATGTATGTATATGTACTAGCACAGGCAGGAGGTCCTATTCTAAACATGTGTTCAATTACCTAAAGTCGACGGTTAAATCTTTCTTCTCCCACCAGCAGTAGGAGCAGAGATCAGACCCAGGGTGATGCATAAGTGTTTGTCCCTCTCCTTCAAGCTATCAATCATTATCTGACTTGCTGTGTCCCCTTTGGCGGTCACCGTTTCGATCACCCAACGTGCCCGGTCTGTTGTGTTTGTCTTGTCCTGCATCACAGACTTCTTTTCCTCAGTACTCAACACTTCATATTTCCAAAGGTCATCCAGGAGACTTTTGAAAACTGGGTCTGAAACTCTCTGCACAAAGTCAGCACAGACCCTTCGAAGCTCCCCTGGAAGAGAAATCAAAAGGCTCTTTTAAATGACAATGTGCAAACATGATAGTTGATTCATTAAACTTGTCTTTATTGGGGTGAAGATAAACTTGTTCACTCACAACATAAAAAAAGTCCTTAAAACAAACAACCTTGATAGTTCATTTAAATCTTGTTTCCAGTTCAGATCAATAATTCTAAAAACCCATGCCTATCATACAGAAAAATTCAACGGTTTGTCCCTTAAGCATTAAGATAAACACAGCTCACCTTCCATAGTTTATAGTAACTATTGAAGTGGATTTGCACTGATTCCATATACTTTAGTTTTTCCCTCACACTTCCTTGAGGATAACAGCAGATTTTTTATAGGTTAGAATATTTTCTTTGACATTGCAAATTTCTATGACGTGTGTTTCATGCATGCAGATTAACCATCATCAACAATTTAGTGTTGAGAATAATCCTATCTCCCATCACTTTAATATGTAGAAGAGCTTTTCTCCAAACGCAATACAGAGACCTTCAAAAGGGTTTACTTAGAGGAACCCTCTCATGACCTGCTGGTATCTTTACACTTTTTAAAAATTCATTAATTCCATTTTTTTTTCAATTTTTCTATATCGGAAAGTTTGGTGACGTCTTTACATTATAATCCTTGTTTCAGCTCATCAAATCATTGATCACTGGTCAACAACAGTATCTTTTATTAATATGAAGGTTTTGGCCTGATCCAACACAGGGCTGACTGTAGTTATTATATTATTAATAATATTAATTATTAATATGAAGGTCTGATCCAACACAGGGCCGGCTCTGGTTACTTTATTAATTTGAAGGTTTGATCCTTCATATTAAGAGATTTGGATTCGTAAACTTTGCTGGAGGGCATTTCTCTCCTGAACATAATTCACTCATGCATCTGAACATAATTCTCTCATGTACCTGAACATAATTCTCTTATGCATCTGAACATAATTCTCTCATGCATCTGAACATAATTCTCTTATGCATCTGAACATAATTCTCTCATGTACCTGAACATAATTCTCTCATGTACCTGAACATAATTCTCTCATGTACCTGAACATAATTCTCTCATGTACCTGAACATAATTCTCTCATTCCACGTGATGCTCGCACTAAATTCGGAAGTCCTGTTCATATATGGTAGTGTCATTCGGAAGTCCTGTTCATATATGGTAGTGTCACTGAAAGTCGGATGTAAGATGTAGGCCTACACGATTGTTCCCGTTTTCTTCGGAGGCCACCGGTATCCTTAGCATCGAAACTGCATATCAGCAGTTCCAATATTTCAGCATTTCGATGTTTCACATATGGCAGTCTTTTTTATGAACAGATGGTTATGATGGTTCCGCTTTTCTTTGAGGTAGACAGTAGGCTACACTTATTGTTGAAACAGCAGATCAGTAATATAACATTTCAGATACAGCAGATCATTAGTTACAACAGTTCAGCAATTCAACAGTGTTCATTTATTGTCCAGATTAATAGCAGATGTCCTACCCAGTGATTGGGCAGTGGGAGGCTTAGGGCTAGGTGCGTCAACGTGTGGCCTCACGGGCACACAACAGTTGGCACCTTTTGGTTTTTGGCCGGAGTGAGACTCTGTAGAATCTTAATGCTTACATTATAAGATGGACGGGATTCTCACTTGTGTGCGTGTGTGTCTCTGTGTCTGTTCTAGTGCTACCACTTTGTACAGCTGACCACAGTTCAGGCCCGGTTCTACGGGGGTGCATAAGCATGCATTGCACCCCCAAAAAAATTGTTTGCACCCTCAATTGAAAAAAGGAGGGAGTGAATTATTATAATTTTTTTATAAATATGATTAAAAAAAATAAAACACTTGCTCACAAAACGAATTGTTCCATTAAATACCGTTGTTTGCTGCATTTATTTTGCTCACTAAACCGATAAGAACGTTATTATTATTATGACAGGTGCGCGTGAACTGCGCCCCGTCCGGCGGCGCGCACGTCAGTGACATTAAACTTCTTCGGCAGCAACAATTAGGCATTTACAATGGATATCCGAAAATAAAAAAAGAACACCGCAAAAGAATCCAATACATCAGACAGTATAACCGTTGTGAACACTAGCACTAGCAACGCTAGCTCAATCCTGCCCGACTCGCTGCCTTTGCCGGCGCAGCTCTCACTCCCGGACAAGCAGCCTTTGCCGGCGCCACTGTGTTGTTCATAAGAACCCATATTTGCCAATTGTGTTTTGATTGTATTTATTTACAATCTTGTGAACTTTAAGAAAGGCACTATGTATTACTGATTACTTTTTGTGAAAATAACATTCCTAATTGGGTTTTATCTGTCAGCATTAAAAGTTTTGGGCAGCAGAATAAGCACTTATTGACATTAAGTGGTTCACATAAAGGTGCATCTCATAATATTAGAATATCAGGGAAAAGCTATTTTTTTGTAATTTAATTCAAAAGGTTCCATATAATCTAGATGTATTAGACATGAAGTGATATATTTCAAGCATTATCTTGTGAATGATAATGTAAAATTATTTTGTGACATTTAGTGGTTCACTTATATAAATACAGAGCATGTTTTATGTTTATGTTGTTAAATTATTTGGTCTCACAAGGCTACAGTGCTGCTTGAAAGTATGTGAACCTCTTGAGCCTTTTCAAATTTGATTTAATTTAACCATTATTAATTCATTCTCATATCCAAAGCTTGGATATCAATAAGCTAACGTTGCAGCTGAAATGTTCTCCACATCACAAGACATGATGTGATACCATCTTTTAAGCACAGTAAATGTTTTTGTCCCAACATGTAGTGCTTGTCTATCTACTGGTAGAAAGGCCTAGTGTAAAAAGCGAAGTCTGAACTGAAGCTGGGTAGCTGGTTTTACTATAGTACTGAGGGGTGTTCCACAAAGCCGGTTTTATCACTTACCCAGCTAAGTTAACCCAGGGTTAGCGGCAACCCTAGGTTTTCCGTTCCAAAATGACCACGGCATGTAAGTTGCTATGGAAACATATGCTCTCAATCAAACCTGGTCGGAGCAGGTTTTGCGCAGGTTAAGTTTGGAAGATAACCCGGTTTTGCTCAGAGTAGGCTATTTAAACCCACGTTTATCGCAGCTTTTACGTGTTCGCCTATTGATATCGGAGCGCAAATAATTTGTGCAATTCACAGAGAGATTAATTAGACCACGGCTCGACATATTGTCCTTTCCGGATGACTTTTTGCTGGAGAGATATCGTTTTTCACGTGATTCTTTGATATATTTAAATAGCCTTCTCCAACCCTACATTGCAAATGTTACCAATCGTGGATCTGCCCTCAGTTCACTACAAACAATTTGCATAGCTTTCCGTTTTTTTGCGACGGGTAGCTTTTTGTACAGTGTAGGAGATGCTGAGCACATAGGCAAAGCTACCGTCTGCCGCTCAGTGCGTCTGTCTTGCGCTGAAGCGGTTGTTGCGTAACTTCATGGAGTTTCACCAACTTGCAGGTCAGCATTATCTACTTTAAGTGTTCCCAAATGGCTCCGAAATTATCCTTGTTGACTTTTCATCTGGGTGTTATATTTCAGGATTTCCTAATGTAATTGGGTGCATTGATGGCACACATCCAATGTGAGCAATACATTTCAACAGGGTGCGTTGCATTATGAACATATCATAGACCTCATATAATTGTTGTGCTTGTGCAAGATAGCTCAAAGTTTGTATTTGATCGCAGGGCAATTCGATGGGGATCTCCTAGGAGATCGAGGGTATCAATGCCTCCCGACGCTCATCACCCCGTACCCTAATCCCGCTCCTGGACCACAGACAACATTTAACCTGGCACACAGCAGAACCCGCGTTAAGATTGAAAATACATTCTGGATATTGAAGTCCAGATTCCAATGCCTACGTGGACTAAGAGTTTGTCCGGAACGGGCATGCGATGTAATTGTTGCATGCGCCGTCCTCCACAATAGCCACTCTGCGCAAAGAGATGCCTCCCCACTTTACCCGTTCCTCGAGGAGGAACACATTCGCAAATGTTTGTAAGGGCTGACAAAGGATGCGAGACCACATTTGCAGAAATCATTTAAATAAAAAAAAATAAAAAAAACACTTTTCTTCCATCATTTTTATTCTTTAGTTGCTGAGGGAGGAAAAAGAATAATTAGTACCTTGATCGGTAAAATATGCGGCCCGTTTCGCCATTTTGATCAGGATTTCCATGATCCATACATCACGTCTTTATAGGTTTGCCGTGAACGCGCACAACCCTGTGTTAACCAACCCCGTGTTGATTGAACTAATTCATAACCGGTGCTGTGGAACCGACAGCTCTGGGTTAGTCGGCACAGGATCGGACAACCTAGAGTTCAGCGTTAACTCTGTGTTTGTTAAACCTCCGTTCTTGGAACACCCCTCTGGTGCACCCCCTATAATCTCAGATGCACCCCAAGGCATTCTGTTCTGGAACCGGGCCTGCCACAGTTGACAATAAATAATATATATTTTAAGACTAAATGTGCCTCCGGCGTGAACTGTGTGTAGCAGAATAGGGCCGCAGGCCGCAGCAATTTAGCGCTCGTCCGAAGCAACGAGAGATCTAACGGGTAGGCCTACTTTTCTTTTTTGGCGTGATATTTGTTGTGAGAGCGTGAGATATTTAATGTGAAGATAATGAAACCATTTATTTTATGGGACTATGCACTATAAATGTATTTAAACATACTTATAGAAAAATCTGCCAAGTCCATTTCACTAGATGGAATTTCATTTGACATATTACACATATCAACGTGTTTTCTATATTGTTTGTTGTTGGTTGCGGTCCAGAGGATTGTTGACGGGGGGGGGGGGGGGGTTGGGTGCGGTCGGCCAGGATTGTTGACGGGGGGGGGTGGGGTTTGGTTGTGGTCGGGCAGGATTGTTGACGGGGGAGTGGGGGGGGGGGGGGGGGGGCGGCTGCCTATTTAACAAAGTCAGGAAGCTGATAAGTTAGTTACATTCATATTGGTCTTTAAGAAGGTTGTCTCAGCTGGCTGTAGGTGAGTCTTGAACCTAAGAACTCTAGTGTTTAGCATTGCAATAGATTGTATTGATGAACATTTCTGTTGCAGGTTATTAAACATGGCGACTTCACTGCATCTCATCGGTGGAGACGGAGGCAGTTCATTTGAGTTCACTGGCCGTGACAATGGTGCCACCCTCAAGAAGATTGGAGTGGCAGTGGGCGGCTGGCAGATCAAAGCTGTGCGGGCAGAACTGACCGACGGGCGTGTGGAGACCTTTGGACAGGCACACACTTTCAGTGAGTTTACCTTCCAACTTGGCGAGCGCATCACCAAGCTGTCCCTGTGGGGGAATGGTGCCGGGACACGTCTGGGTGGCATCAGGTTCTGGACGAGTTCTGGACGCGAGTTCTTCGAGTACATGAATAGCTGGGGGCTGAAGACCGAGTACTCCATCGATGTGGGGTCTGGAGTCTGCCTGGGGTTGCAGGGGAGTGCTGGCGGAGACGTCGACTGTATGGGATTCCTCTTCATCAGTGCCATCAAGTCGTCTGTGCTATCCGACGTGACCTTTCGCAGCCTGGCCATGTACAAACCCCAGGTGAGTGCTGCTAAGTGTGGAAGACCTGAGTCAGAATATGGTAGGATAAGTGGGCCAACACATTTCACTTAACTTCACTTTCACTTAAGTGTTTCTTTATTAACTCTGAAAAGCCTATCACTACAAAAGCATGTTTAATACCTATATTTCATAGGGCAGATTACTCCTCAGATTACAGATTAGAGGTGGACTAGTAACTGTAGGCAGTTGACTGGGTGGGAGCTGAGAGGAGGGGTTGGTGCTGATCTACATTTTGAGTGTCATCATCAGCATAGCAATTGCTCGTTGGCCCACTTTGCGTTCCATAAAGGACTACTTCCTGTCCACCGTATAAACATTATAATTTGATTTGTGGTTGACAGTAATGTCTTGTTTAATTACATTAGTTCAATAAAATAGTGTCAGCACTTAAATCTTTAGAATTTCTCCCCCTGGGGATTATGAAGTGTAAATGTATTTATGAAGTATAAATGTTAGACTAAATAAGTTTATATTTTCTGTACAGGTTATTAAGTATTATTTTGTATGTTGCCTGAACAATATGCATCTTTGTGTTTTTCTGTGTTTAATGTAGGTAAACAAAGAATATCTAAAATCTGTGTCTTATCGAAACGACACTCCTGTGGCTCAAGTGCAGAAATGTACGTACAGCAGATCTGTGACCAAGTCTTCCACCTGGAGCACCACCAATAAGATTGAGTCCACCGTCAGCATGTCTGTTAAAGCAGGGATCCCGAGTCTGGTGGAGGTGTCTGGTGGGTTTAGCGTGACCGCGGGAACGCAGCAGTCCTCCTCAATGACCTCCTCTGAGACCATAACCGAATCAGATGAGATCAATATGACGGTCCCGGCAGGAAAGACCTTGCGCGGTGAGGTGTCAGTGGGACGAGCAGTCATCAACCTGGCCTACTCGGCCACAGTGAAAATCACATGCATGAATGGCAGCATGCTGGTCTTCCCATCCACCGGCAACTACAATGGTGTGGCTTACACTGGAGTGGATATAAAAACCACATATTCTTGATAAATGAATGTCGACACAATATGCATCATTATCTTACTGTGCAGTTTTAATATTGATTGCATAACAGTGGTTTGATTGCTAATGCAGAGTCATGTGAATTGTTCAATAAATAAATCATCATGAACCTGCTTGTGTTTCAATGTCCGAATCAGCTGACCACAACGTCCGTTACTGTGAGACTATGGAAGAAAATTTACCTTACATTATTATGCTAACATATACTTTTCATCTGGCCTATATGCTATATAAATATAATAATGGTGAAGAAAAGCTTAAGAAGACAAGTCACCACTCCTCTCTAACTGTGGCCTGTAGGGTGCCATAAGGTCTGTTGATTAACTTATCTGTGTTTACCCACTAACATAGAGGTCAAGGATCAGGGTGACCTGAGGCTAGTCTAGGGGCAAGGACAAGCCGGACACCC
>NW_028179750.1:0-16151 GCF_964030765.1 Micromesistius poutassou | reverse complement strand
TACCAGTTACCAGCCATGAGTAGATATGAGTGACTGTCATCATATTGTTAGTTATCCAATTTAAGAGAGAGAGAGAGAGAGAGAGAGAGAGAGAGAGAGAGAGAGAGAGAGAGAGAGAGAGAGAGAGAGAGAGAGAGAGAGAGAGAGAGAGAGAGAGAGAGAGAGAGAGAGAGAGAGAGAGAGAGAGAGAGAGAGAGAGAGAGAGAGAGAGAGAGAGAGAGACTCACCCTACAGGCCAGGACGCTGAGTGTCCTCTCGTGGACGTTCATGATTGGGTAGTTCTTCCCTTTGTAGCGGTTCACTTCCTGGACAGGGAGGGGGCGTGGAGACGTCACAACATGAACGAGTTTGTCTTTCAAGTGTTGAGCTGTCGCTGTGTGACTGACAGTCAGGGGGATGTCTGTCTGTCTGTCTGTCTGTCTGTGTGTCTGTCTGTGTGTGTCTGTCTGTGTGTACCTGGTCAAAGTGCAGGCCAACGATGACGTAAGGCCTCTCTGCCTGGTTGTACACCTTCTCCAGGAAGTCAACGTGGCCGATGTCTAGGGGAGGAGCCTGTTGTCAAGGCAACAACACCAACACCAATAACCACAACCACAACAATAACAACAACAACCACAACAGCAACAGCAACAGCAACAGCAACAGCAACAGCAGCCCTCGGTCTGGCGGGGGGGGGGGGGTCAGGGGTCAGAGGTCAGAGGTCAGGATACGGAAGAGGTCAAAGGCCCCGGCCACGTAGATGACGGTGTCCCCGGCCTGCGGCTCCTTCCCCGACGCAAACTGGATGATCTTCTGGGAGGTCTGGAGGAACTGGGACACGCCCGTCCACGGGCTGTGGCCCTTAGGACCCTGGGGGCCACAGGGATGAGAGGGCCCACATCAGCCTTGTTCAGGGGTGATCACGTCATGCGGGGGTACTACTAGAATAGGGTCACGTTATGTTAGAAACACCCCTTGTTATTCTCACTGTTCATTTCTGCAAAAACAATTTCAGCGTCTTTCAAAAAACGGTCCGTTTTGTATCGTGTCGCGTTAAGGCCCGCCTCCCGAGTAGCCCTCGTCTGCTGTGATTGGTCAGCACGCCCACTCTGTTGCGATTGGTCGAAACGAGCCGTTTCCCGCCCTTATTGAGGGGCGTTCTCAGTGGGGGAGGACTGGGATTGGACTGGGATTGTTCTAGCTTGGGATTGGGATTGTTCTAGCTTAGCAGACGTAAAACATTTAACATACGTCATAACGTCTACAGCACAGGGAAGAGTCTAAAGAGGACGCTATCACCCCTTTAACACTTGATTCCAGTTTGGAAGTGTCCTGTGATAAGAGGACCGGTGACGCCCCCTTGTGGATGTGATGATCAACTACAACAAACCTGTGAACACTGATCAGTAAGAAGCAACCTGACGCGTGCGTTGATATGATATAATGATATACTAACACACTGTATTCTCCTGCAGAATGCATTTCATACAGGATTACAGTCGCTTTGGCCCAAGTCATGGTATTCACCTTCCCGAAGTTGTCTGTGTGCTGCAGGTAGTCGGGGTTGTCCTGGAAACACAGATGAGAGATGAGAGATGAGAACCTTAGAGCACCTGTTCAGAGTTCACCTGGACTCTGCATAAGTAAGTAGTGTATACGGGGAATGGGTTAACCTAGTGATGGTTAGTGTATACGGGGAATGGGTTAACCTAGTGATGGTTAGTGTATACAGGGAACGGGTTAACCTAGTGATGGTTAGTGTCTACGGGGAACGGGTTAACCTAGTGATGGTTAGTGTATACGGGGAATGGGTTAACCTAGTGATGGTTAGTGTATACGGGGAACGGGTTAACCTAGTGATGGTTAGTGTATACGGGGAACGGGTTAACCTAGTGATGGTTAGTGTCAGCGGGGAATGGGTTAACCTAGTGATGGTTAGTGTGTACGGGGAACGGGTTAACCTAGTGATGGTTAGTGTCGGCGGGGGCCTCACCATGTTGCTGTGGTGGGTCTTGGTCATGAGCAGCATGCGGCCCACCAGGTCGGTGGTGGAGACCCCCTGCGTCCGCTTGCACTCCCTGTAGCGCTGCTCGCGCTTCACCTCGGCGTACGTGTCCTCGCCGTCCACCGTCAGCGTGATGTCGTCTGGAGACAACACAGCCTTGAAGCAGGGGCTCTCAGACGGGGGACCGGGCCCCTAGGGGCCCGGTGGAGTACTGCAGGGGCTACTCCCGTTATCACAACACGCGAGGCCTTACCGCCGTGCACGCAGAAGTCACAGTTGAACTTGTCGAGGGTCTGCAGCGTGGTGACGTAGGGCGCCCCCTCCACGATCTCGTCCACCCACTTGATGGCGCGCACCATCTTGTAGCGCTCCGCCTGCGTGAAGACCGGGGGGCCCTTGTGCCGCGAGATCTCGGCTGGGGGCCCACAGACAGAGAGGGGTCAACGGAGGGCATGGAAGGCATAAACCCCCCCCACGCCCCTCTTACACACCCACTGTATGTTCACGTCCTGGACCTGAACAACAGTACAGTACGGTGTAGCGTCTTACCCTAGCTCTCTGTGTTGTGGACGGGGAACGGGTTAACCTAGTGATGGTTAGTGTGTACGGGGAACGGGTTAACCTAGTGATGGTTAGTGTGTACGGGGAACGGGTTAACCTAGTGATGGTTAGTGTATACGGGGAATGGGTTAACCTAGTGATGGTTAGTGTGTACGGGGAATGGGTTAACCTAGTGATGGTTAGTGTATACGGGGAATGGGTTAACCTAGTGATGGTTAGTGTATACAGGGAATGGGTTAACCTAGTGATGGTTAGTGTGTATGGGGAATGGGTTAACCTAGTGATGGTTAGTGTATACGGGGAACGGGTTAACCTAGTGATGGTTAGTGCTGGCTCTTGGTTCTATGAACATCCTTACTGTACCCACAGAGATATATCGTTGTTTCTCTTTCTGCTGACTAATGGACTGACTGTGAGTCCCTTTGGGTAAAAGCGTCTGCTAAACGCTCTGAGTGTAAAGGTAAAAGAGATCCAACATCCCAGGAGAAGGCGGCGGTGCCCGGCCCGGGGGCCCTCGTACCGTCGGTGTGGACCCCCACCACCAGGTAGTCCCCCATGGCCTTGGCCTGCCGCAGCTGGTTGGAGTGTCCGTAGTGAACCATGTCGTAGCTGCGGACAGAAGACAGTGTCAGCTCACTGCACAGCTCACTGCACGTCTCTCTCCCCTCGCTCTCCTCCTCGCGTGAGGAGCCCCTGAGCAAACGTTTGTCACGTTTGTGCTCAGAGAAAGGTCCGGAAGACATCCCTGTTGTTATGAGGACAGGAGCTAGTTAGTGTGTACACCCGCGTGGACAGAAGAGGCTGGATGACACAGTTGATAAATACATCAACCACACCCTGTAACTTTGTGAGCGAGCAGCTGCCCAGTTACTAAACAGTAGTAGCCTTCTTATCGGTCTTAAGCACTAATTAACCATTAAAGTGACTTAACTGCAGCATATTATCCTAAAGCAGTTCTCCCACCCCCTGCTGCTCCTCTGCAGCTGGTGTTGCTCCTATAGAGTAGGACCTCTTCACTGCACCATCACAGGGGCCCTATGGTCTGTCAGGGGCCCTATGATCTGTCAGGGGCCCTATGGTCTGTCAGGGGCCCTATGATCTGTCAGCCCGGGCAGGTGAAGCCCTTGTGGTCTCTGAGGTATCCCTCTGGTAGATCTGAGGGGATCCCAAGCCAATGTAAGGCGGTCTCTGGAGTTTGGGCAAACCACGCACTGTCACTGAAACGTTCGTCTTTATTGCTTTTCTGATTCTACTTTACATAAACCATTCAACAGGCTGTTGATACATTAATTCACAGAATGCCATTTGCACTTCTAAAGTTACACACCACTCTTTGGAAAGTTGTCTACGATAAAGAAATACCAACCGGTAACACTGTAACGTGTCTGTTGCCCGGCGTGATCTTAAAAGTCTAATTTCAGGAAGGCAGCGTGTTACGCAACAGGCCTCCTATGCGTGTGATTGGCTGACAGCGCAGCGCTGTAATAAACAACAGGCCTCATCGGCGTGTGATTGGCTGAGAGCGCAGCGGCGTAATAAACAACAGAGCAGAGGTCACCAGATCCCGACTTCATAGAAACACCCGAATTACTTCTGTGGAATAATAAATGTCAGTGTTATATTATAACCGTATTATAAAGGTTTGTAACCGGTCACATGATCGTCACATTAACTCGCGTTACCAGAGCACACGTCTTGCCTGTATTCTGGTCGGTACTTAGTGAAACATTTATAATAAATATTAATAAACATTAATAAGCCTTAATAAACCCTGTGTCGGTACTGCGCATGTCACGGGCCAGGCTGAAACGCCAGAACGAAACCAGCTAGCTCTGAGCTAACAGTAGCATACAACCACAACAAGGTCCTCTCCCACCGGCGGGCTGGACCCCAGACCTGGTCCAGACCCCAGGACCCCCAGAGCCCCGGACCACAGTAGACCAGGGTGTTAGGGTCCAGACCCACAGCAGACCGGGGTGTTAGCGTCCAGACCCCTAGGGGGTCCAGACCCCAGCCCTACAGCAGACCAGTGTGTTCGGGTCCAGACCCCAGCCCTACAGTAGACCAGTGTGTTGGGGTCCAGACCCCCTACAGCAGACCAGTGTGTTGGGGTCCAGACCCCAGCCCTACAGTAGACCAGTGTGTTGGGGTCCAGACCCCCTACAGCAGACCAGTGTGTTGGGGTCCAGACCCCAGCCCTACAGCGGACCAGTGTGTTGGGGTCCAGACCCCAGCCCTACAGCGGACCAGTGTGTTCGGGTCCAGACCCCAGCCCTACAGCAGACCAGTGTGTTCGGGTCCAGACCCCAGCCCTACAGCAGATCAGTGTGTTGGGGTCCAGACCCCAGCCCTACAGCAGACCAGTGTGTTCGGGTCCAGACCCCAGCCCTACAGCAGACCAGTGTGTTCGGGTCCAGACCCCAGCCCTACAGCAGACCAGTGTGTTCGGGTCCAGACCCCCTACAGTAGACCAGTGTGTTGGGGTCCAGACCCCAGCCCTACAGCAGACCAGTGTGTTGGGGTCCAGACCCCAGCCCTACAGTAGACCAGTGTGTTGGGGTCCAGACCCCAGCCCTACAGCGGACCAGGGTGTTAGAGGTTCTCGTACCAGCCGTCGCACCACACCCTGACGACGCTCCTCTGCTCCGGGTCGGACCCGGCCGGCGGACCGCCTCCCGCCGCGTGGTGCCCGTTCTTCATCATCGGTTCGCTGTGCGGGTCCAGACGGTTCCTCCGGTCGTTCTGATACGGTCAAACAATACCGGCTTCAGACGGACCCGATGTTATTATTCCAACTTTCCAATCGAACAGGTCGACTCCCGTCCCCGTCTAGCGGCTTACAGGATCCGGCTCAGCAGACCACGCCCCCAGCGCCCTGCGTCACCGCCAGACCCCGCCCCCCCATCACCGGCGCTACGGCTCAGCAGACCACGCCCCCCAGCCAGTGTTGCCAGATTGGGCTAGATTTCCTGGCCCGAATCTGGCAACACTGCCAACCAGCACTAGCACAAGACCACACTACGATCCCATCACCCGATGTACACGGACCTACAGTTCACAGGCCACGCCCCCGAGCCCCAGGCCACGCCCACCGGACCAGATGACGTCATCGCCCGACTGACTGGAGTCTCGTTGCGTGACCCGCCAACCGCCGCGGGATCACGTTACATGCTGGCTGCGCAAACAAGTGTGCGTGGGAATGAATGCAGAAAGAAAGCAATAATAAAGAGGTCCACTAGAGTCAAAAAATATATATATTTACAACAAAAAAAAAAGTTGTCTCCTCATATCTCTGTACTATTAATAGACCAGCAACACTGACCGCTCTGCCTGAAGTCATTCGGTTAACAGAGAAACGGAAGGAACGCTGCACGGCTATTTTAAATAAGACTGTCAAAATGTTAATACTAAATAAATAAATAAATAAATAAATAAAACACAGCAGCCGACTAGTAATGCTTCACCAAGGGGCTCAGAGGACAGTCCGTATCCATCAAGGCGTCGTTAGCGCCCAGAGGTTAACGTCATCACACTGGTGTAGAAACTACGGGTGGAAACACAGCAATACTAAAAAAAACAGTACATCTGTTCAGATTTACTTGTCTTTCGGAGGTCTCTCAAAGCACCTCAAAACACCTGAATAAAAACAAAAAGGTTCAAACGTCTAACTGAAATTTAATCACAGGGTATAAAAACGTAAGGTAGTAGTAATGAGTGCAGAGCGTTAGACCGCCTTCCTCTTCTTCTTCCTCCCTTTGGAGAAGCCCCGCCCAAACCAGCCGCCCTGCACCGGCTGGCTGGGGGGGGGGGGCGGCGTGGGGGGGGCGGGGCCCGGGGCGTCGGGGGCGGGGCCCTGGGCGCCGGGGGGCCGGTCCTCCTCCTGACCAGCAGGGGGCGCTATGAGGCAGCGGGTGTGGCTGAGCGCCTCGTCTGGCCGGAGGGGCGTGGCCTGCCGGAGGATGGGGTCGTCCGCCCTACGGACACACAGGGTGCATTGTGGGTAACTCCGTCCTTCCTCGAGACGCAACGAGCTGGACCCCCGTTAAGGACGTCCAGCTGAGTTAGTTTGTCGGAATTAACCGGTAAAAAAAACAACAAAAAAAAACAAACGGTTTCTCCGTAGGCTTCCCACTCCCGTGATGTCACTACTTCTGACATCACGACTCGACGGAGGCCTTCTGGGTCCACACTAATGTGCAATCTTAATAATAATCATCATATACCATTTAATAAAAAATTACTTAATATATGCAAACTAGATATTTACTAAATATGGCTCTTGGAACCGTATTAATGCAGACACAAACATTCACAAATAATTAACCATAATTAAGGAGTGGGATTCTAACGGAAGGAAGGCGGCTCTTCTTCTGTGGTGCTCTGACAGGAAGGCGGCTCTTCTTCTGTGGTGCTTACTTGTTGTACGGAGGAATCTGGAGGTCCAGCGCCTTCATCAGGAGCTCCATCACCTCGTCGCACCGCCCGTTGATCTTCAGCGTCGCCAAATCGTCTTTTGGCGTCCACTAACAACAACAGGGAGGAACATCACGGGCTTCAGCTCAGATACCGATACCAGTGATGCAGTCTCAGGTATCAGCGAGGACCAAGTCTATGTACCATCACGTGACTCGTTTACTGCGCAGAGAACATCAAACGCTGCCGTGTTACGCTGTTCGTTAACCGTCGGAGGAGGAAAGTCGGAATTGGGAAATCTCTGATTAATAATTATAGATGATAAATGGAGATGATCTAAAGGATTGTGGACAGCAAGTGAAGCGACTACACATGGCTGTCATGGTGAGAGAAGCCTTCAATGAGAACCAGTGCTGTCAGTCGTTACGATGCTAGACGCTGTATCGGTTTAAACTCGCTATCGGCAGAGACTCAAGTTCAGGAATCTGAATCAGAATCGAGAAGGAAAAAAATGGTATCGGAACATCTGTAGTTCTCTAGAGACCCTCTGGAAATAAAGGATCCAGTGACCAATCAGGACGGGCCTACGATGAAGAGGAGGGGCCTACGATGAAGAGGAGGGGCCTACCTGGAGGTTAACGATGAAGAGGCGGGGCCTGTTCTTGGCCGGGCGGTTCATGCTCCACAGACAGGCGTACTTCTTCAAAACCTGTCGGGGGACGAAGAGCAGAATGTCCTCACCGCTAGCACATCATGGTGATACGGTTTGGGTTTCCTCTGCTCTGGCTCGGCGGTGGAGGAACGAGCTCCCTGCCGACGTCAGGACCACAGAGTCCCTCAGCAGCTCCCACAAGAGACCCAACCCTCACCTGGTCGGATTCACCTGGACTCTGCATAACCTCCCCCTAACCCCCCCACACCACTCCTACACTTACTGTATGTTGTACGTCCTGGCACTTAAAAACAGTACTTAACATCGTGTAGCATCTTACCCTAGCTATCTCTGTTGTGTACGGGGAATGGGTTAACCTAGTGATGGTTAGTGTGTACGGGGAATGGGTTAACCTAGTGATGGTTAGTGTATACGGGGAATGGGTTAACCTAGTGATGGTTAGTGCATACGGGGAATGGGTTAACCTAGTGATGGTTAGTGTATACGGGGAACGGGTTAACCTAGTGATGGTTAGTGTATACGGGGAATGGGTTAACCTAGTGATGGTTAGTGCATACGGGGAATGGGTTAACCTAGTGATGGTTAGTACTTGGTTCTATCTATCTATACAGAGACACGGCTCCTAACGAGGCGTCTGAGGGCTCCTAACGAGGCGTCTCTGAGGGCTCCTAACGAGGCGCGGGTCCGAGCGCTCGGCCTCGGGGCCTCACCTTGAGGCTGGAGCCGAGGCAGAGGATGAGGTCGGCGCTCGCGGCGGCGGCCGCCGCGCCGCTCCAGTTCAGCGGCTGCTCCAGCGTCCCTCGCTCCCCGAAGTGGACGATGGTGTCCTGGAGCCCCGCCCCGCAGCGGCCGCAGCGCCGCCCGGTGGCGTGGCGGCGCAGCGCCGTGCGCTCCGTCACGTCAAACACACGCACGTACTCCCGGGCCGGGCTGCACGACGCACACACCTGGGGGGCGGGACCACACAGGGCGGCGTCAGGGGGGCGGGACCACACAGGGCGTCAGGGGGGCGGGACCACACAGGGCGGCGTCAGGGGGGCGGGACCACACAGGGCATCAGGGGGCGGGACCACACAGGGCGTCGGGGGGCGGGACCACACAGGGCGTCAGGGGGGCGGGACCACACAGGGCGTCAGGGGGGCGGGACCACACAGGGCGTCAGGGGGCGGGACCACACAGGGCGTCAGGGGGGCGGGACCACACAGGGCGTCAGGGGGGCGGGACCACACAGGGCGGCGTCAGGGGGGCGGGACAACACAGGGCGGCGTCAGGGGGGCGGGACCACACAGGGCGTCAGGGGGGCGGGACCACAGAGGGCGTCAAGGGGCGGGACAACACAGGCTTTCCTGATGTTTATTAGCCCTACAAATGTTTTTAGCCTTTCTGGGAACACAGTTGTTGTTGCCCTGCTTCTTATCGGCTTAACTCTGTGGTCGTGTTTGTATTGACTTTATGACCGGATCTGACACTCATTGCACAACCCCTGCTGCAGTGTAATCATGTAAACACTAACTCGGTGAGTCATCAATTCAACGTTATCTGTATCAGTGTCAGTTAAAGGGCTTAACGGACGCTGGCTTACAGCCTGAAGAACAACAAGAACAGCAGCAGACATTCACGACCATCTGCGCTTCTAATCGTTTATTTAAGGGGTTGTGTCACGCCACCAGGTGTGACTGTGATCAGCCGTTTGAATATCTGCCTTCTCCTCTGTTTTGGTGACGTCACAAGTGTCCACGTGTCCGTCACGTGTCCACGTGTCCGTCACATGTCCATGTGTCCGTCACATGTCCACGTGTCCGTCACGTGTCCACCTAGACGTGTGCTGGATAGATAGTCTTCCAGCCTACCCAGTGGACTGTGGCAAAGGTTACCACAGCCCCTTTAAGGTCCATTAGTGCCCCCCCGCCTCTATGAACATGATGACACCACCCCTTTAAGGTCCACTAGCCCCACCTCTATGAACATGATGACACCCCTTTAAGGTCCACTAGCCCCGCCTCTATGAACATGATGACACCACCCCTTTAAGGTCCACTAGCCCCGCCTCTATGAACATGATGAGACCACCCCTTTAAGGTCCACTAGCCCCACCTCTATGAACATGATGACACCACCCCTTTAAGGTCCACTAGCCCCACCTCTATGAACATGATGAGACCACCCCTTTAAGGTCCACTAGCCCCACCTCTATGAACATGATGACACCACCCCTTTAAGGTCCATTAGTGCCCCCCCGCCTCTATGAACATGATGACACCACCCCTTTAAGGTCCACTAGCCCCGCCTCTATGAACATGATGACACCACCCCTTTAAGGTCCACTAGCCCCACCTCTATGAACATGTTGCCGTGCAGCTCCGACAGGGCGTGTCGGGGCAGGCCGCTCCGCAGGTGGAGCCCATCGCAGTTCTGAGACACAACGTGCTTCACCTGCAGCACAAACACACAACACACACACAATAACACCAACATACTGAGACACAATGTGCTTCACCTGCAGCACAAACACACAAGACACACACACAATAACACCAACATACTGAGACACAACGTGCTTCACCTGCAGCACAAACACACAACACACACACAATAACACTAACATACTGAGACACAATGTGTTTCACCTGCAGCACAAACACACAACACACACACAATAACACTAACATACTGAGACACGTGTTTCACCTGCAGCACAAACACACAACACACACACAATAACACTAACATACTGAGACACAACGTGTTTCACCTGCAGCACAAACACACAACACACACACAATAACACTAACATACTGAGACACAATGTGTTTCACCTGCAGCACAAACACACAACACACACACAATAACACTAACATACTGAGACACAACGTGTTTCACCTGCAGCACAAACACACAACACACACACAATAACACTAACATACTGAGACACAACGTGTTTCACCTGCAGCACAAACACACAACACACACACAATAACACTAACATACTGAGACACAATGTGTTTCACCTGCAGCACAAACACACAACACACACACAATAACACTAACATACTGAGACACAATGTGTTTCACCTGCAGCACAAACACACAACACACACACAATAACACCAACATACTGAGACACAATGTGTTTCACCTGCAGCACAAACACACAAACGCAATAAAAAAGGTGACTTTTTAATACATTGAACACATACTGTGTTGGTTTACTGTAACATACTGTGAAGCACTGGCACGGTTTTATTAAACTGTATCATATCCTGTGTCTTCCACTGCTGCTGGAACAAAGGGATTTCCTCTCCAGGGGACTAATAAAGTTAATCTATCCATCTAAAATGTCATGAAGTCGATGTAAAGTCAGATATAGTTCATAATAAACAGGATGAATTTCCACGTACCAGATTCTTCTGATGCAACGTTGTGATACACATGTGTGTGAGGGTGGGCGTGGCTCTCCCCAGGTCAGACGAGCTACAGCACAGAGTCGCATTAAAACAGACTGAACCCGGGATGAGTTCACCAGCTCAGGGGAAGCTTACATTTACATTAACCTAACATTTACATTAACCTTCAGGGCGGTCGGCAGATGCTTTTATCCCAAGCGACTCACAATAAGTACATTTTCTACAGTTCACACATACATATATATATATATATATATATATATATATATACACATACATACATACATACATACATACACATATATATATAAAACACACACATACATACAGACATACACACATATATATATATATAAAAAACACACACATACATACATACATATACATGCTATATGAGCCCCCATCTTGACTGTGGTCATATACCCTGCTGGCTTTTATTCTACCATAACAATTTATTTATTCTAACGTCCTTAAAATATATCATCACTGTTGATTAAAGTATAATATAAGTCAAGCAATTAATGTTAGGATAAGAAGCTACACAAGGCCAAGGACTATTTATAAGTGCCAGGACGTACAACACACAGTAAGTAGGAGAGGGGTGGGAGGGGGTGAGGGGGGGGGGGGGGGAGGTGACGCAGAGTCCAGGTGAGCTCTGAACAGGTGAGTCCACCTCACCTGACCGCCTGTCCTCTCTGCAGCTGCGTCCAGACCCCGTTGGGTCCTCTGTAGTCCGGGATCGACGCGGCCTGGAATCAGACAAACATCACATCCTCAGAGATCCACAGGACGGACGCGGGGTGGAGTCCAGCAGGTCCAGACAGACGGCCGCCCCCACCGTGCTGATGCCCGCCCCGGTGTAGACCACCAGGTGCTGCGCCCGGCGGACGGCCGCGGCCAGCTGCGACACCTTCGTCCTCAGCTCCTCCGCGCCGTCACACACCTTCGATAGGAGAAGAGGGAGAGGAACACGCTCACATTGGTCACGTGAAGGTACGGGCGGCGTGAGGCTCAGGAGGCAGAGCGGGTCGGCTGGTAACCGTGAGGTCGCTGGTCGGATCCCCGGCTCCTCCTCCTCCTAGCGGAGTGTGGAGGTGTCCCTGAGCGAGACACCGCCTCACCCTGACTGCTCCTGACCCGCTGGCTGTCGCCCTGCGTGGCTGCCTCCGCCGTCGGTGTGTGCATGAACGGGTGAATGTGTGCATGAACGGGTGAATGTGAGGCAGTATTGTAAAGCACTTTGAGAGGCCACTGGTTAGAAAGGCGCTGTAGATGTGCAGTCACTTTACCATATTAAATGTATGGAGACAAAAAAAAGTTTTTCAACAAATCAACTGTTGGTTCTCCAAAGTTAACGCGGTACGATGCGGAACATGGATCACTGTGATCATTGTGTTGACCAGGCGGGGGGACGAGGTGTTGGGGCTCACCTCCTCAGTCCTCCTCCTCTGCTCCCCGCTGCGGACCCTCCGCCCCCGGACCTGGTCCGCCGCGGCCGGGTGCCGCAGCAGCGTGCGGACCTCCTCCTCCGTGCGCTCCTCCTCCGCCTTCTTCAGGATCCTTGTGACCTGCGGTAGGACAACGCAGAGCTGAACCACTAGACTACTAGACCACTAGACCTCTGAACCAGGGATTCACAGGGACCCGGTCCGGTCCGGGTACCAACGGGTCCTACCGAAAGAGGCGTGAGCAGCCCACCACTAGGGTTCTTACGGAGCTAACCGGGCTAGTAATTACAGAGCTCTGCTCCGCGTTAGCGTTCTCACCGTCTTCAACACGTTCCTCTCGGTCTCCCGGTGCACGATCTTCGCCCGGTCCAGGGCCTTCCTCTCCGCCCGGGAGGACACGCCGGCTCCTGGCTCCGCTTCCATTTCTCCCCCAACAACATTCAAAAGAGATGTTCACACATGACGACAAACCGAGGAGAAGCGGAGCTCTGATATGGGCGCAGAACCACAGCGCCGCCTACCGGCACCTCCAGTAACGCCCCTCAGATAAATATAGTAACGCAAAACAGACGCACAGACACACACAGAAGCACAGAGCGACAGACACACAAAACCTTTAAATAATCGTTTATTAAAAACTTCCAAAAAATTATAAATATCATTTAAAAACATTGGCAATGCAAAAATATCAACAGGAACATGTTGCTAGGCTAACTTCTCATCTACGGTGAAAAAATACAAGTAGTGTTTCTAGTGCTTCTTCAGAGGCCTGTAGGGGGCAGGCTCTCAGCGTCTACTGGTCCTGGGGGCCCTCTGAGGCCTGGAGGTCCTGAGCTGCCCCGGCCTGCGTTGTGGTGTCGGCGGGCCCCTGGGGTGGGGCCCCTGGGCCCCTCTGACGCCAGGCCCCCGCGGCCGGTCTGGGGCCTTCTGCTGCATCCTGACACAAGAACGACAGAGTGAGGAGACCTGAACATACACTACAGAGGTTTCTAATGGGAGTGTGTGTGTGTGTGTGTGTGTGTGTGTGTGTGTGTGTGTGTGTGTGTGTGTGTGTGTGTGTGTGTGTGTGTTTACATGACTCTTCTCTTCCTCTCCAAGGACTTTTGTGTGGCAGCAGACAGAGAACTCTTTCCAACGACCCGACCTGGTGGCCCCGTCTACACACACACACACACACACACACACACACACACACACACACACACACACACACACACACACACACACACACACACACACACACACACACACACACACACACACACACACACACACACACACACTTAAATGCAGTGAAATATCCCTGAATTGTATAAAGAAATGCATATTGGCAACTAGTCAAAGCTAAAACTTTCCTGAACAGAATGAAAATTAAAACTGATTTGCAAATCAAAGTGTCTAGCGCTACTTAAAGCTAGAGTAGGCTACTTATTTTAAAAGCATCTCTCTGCGTATTTTTTATTTAAACAATCGTTTATGATTTCAGTTTTCTGGCAAACATCATTAAAGTGTATCCTGGTAATGTCAGAGCTATTAGCAACACAGCAGCTGGACCTAATGAACACATGAATTAAAACAAGAACAGCTTGACAGGAGCAGAACCAGTGACTGACTCCAGTCAGTATTGGTGGAGAGGCTACCTGTTGTTGTTTGAGCTCTATTGGTGGAGAGGCTACCTGTTGTTTGAGCTCTATTGGTGGAGAGGCTACCTGTTGTTTGAGCTCTATTGGTGGAGAGGCTACCTGTTTGAGCTCTATTGGTGGAGAGGCTACCTGTTGTTTGAGCTCTATTGGTGGAGAGGCTACCTGTTTGAGCTCTATTGGTGGAGAGGCTACCTGTTGTTGTTTGAGCTCTATTGGTGGAGAGGCTACCTGTTGTTTGAGCTCTATTGGTGGAGAGGCTACCTGTTGTTTGAGCTCTATTGGTGGAGAGGCTACCTGTTGTTTGAGCTCTATTGGTGGAGAGGCTACCTGTTGTTTGAGCTCTATTGGTGGAGAGGCTACCTGTTTGAGCTCTATTGGTGGAGAGGCTACCTGTTGTTTGAGCTCTATTGGTGGAGAGGCTACCTGTTGTTTGAGCTCTATTGGTGGAGAGGCTACCTGTTGTTTGAGCTCTATTGGTGGAGAGGCTACCTGTTGTTGTTTGAGCTCTATTGGTGGAGAGGCTACCTGTTGCTGTTTGAGCTCTATTGGTGGAGAGGCTACCTGTTGCTGTTTGAGCTCTATTGGTGGAGAGGCTACCTGTTGCTGTTTGAGCTCTATTGGTGGAGAGGCTACCTGTTGCTGTTTGAGCTCTATTGGTGGAGAGGCTACCTGTTGTTGTTTGAGCTCTATTGGTGGAGAGGCTACCTGTTGTTTGAGCTCTATTGGTGGAGAGGCTACCTGTTGTTTGAGCTCTATTGGTGGAGAGGCTACCTGTTGTTTGAGCTCTCTGTCCCAGCGAATCAGCTGCATCCTCTCAGCCGCCGTCAGCCTGAAGAAAACATCATGGAGCTCATAGCGGACCGACCGCAGCTGGAGAGAGGAGAGGAGGAGAGGAGAGAGGAGAGGAGGAGGAGGAGAGAGGAGAGGAGAGGAGAGAAGGAGGAAGAGAGAGAAGAGAGGAGAGGAGAGGAGGAGAGAGGAGAGAGGAGAGGAGGAGGAGAGAGGAGAGGAGGAGAGAGGAGAGGAGAGGAGGAGAGAGGAGAGAGGAGAGGAGGAGGAGAGAGGAGAGGAGGAGAGAGGAGAGGAGAGGGGAGAGAGGAGAGGAGGAGGAGAGGAGGAGAGAGGAGAGGAGGAGAGGAGGAGGAGGAGAGAGGAGAGGAGGAGAGAGGAGAGGAGAGGGGAGAGGAGGAGGAGAGGAGGAGAGAGGAGAGGAGGAGGAGAGAGGAGAGGAGAGGAGGAGGAGAGGCGAGGAGAGAGGAGAGGGAGGAGGAGAGGAGGAGAGGAGGAGAGAGAGGAGAGGAGGAGAGAGGAGGAGAGAGGAGAGGAGAGGAGAGGGGAGAGAGGAGAGGAGGAGGAGGGGGGAGAGGAGAGGAGAGGAGGAGAGAGGGAGAGGAGAGGAGGAGGAGGGGGGAGGGGAGGAGGGGGAGGGAGAGGGGAGGAGGAGAGAGGAGAGGAGAGGGAGAGGAGAGGAGGGGGGAGGAGGGGGGAGGGGAGGAGGGGGGAGAGGGGAGGAGGGGGGAGAGGAGAGGAGGAGGAGGAGAGAGGAGAGGAGAGGGGAGGCTTTGTAACAAACGTGCGCCTCATGTCAGACCGAACCGCGTGTTGACGGCAGAAGGTAGCAGAGGTGGTGCAGATGAGCCAGTGAGTGAGTGAGTGAGTGAGTGAGTGAGTGAGTGAGTGAGAGAGTGAGAGAGAGAGAGAGAGAGTATACCTGGAGGATGACTCTCTCCCACAGCAACCCGTCCTGTCGGCTGCACAGCCCCCCGCTCTGCTGCTCAAAGGCCTGCAGGAACTGCTGGGTGTCCTACACACACACACACACACACACACACACACACACACACACACACACACACACACACACACACACACACACACACACACACACACACACACACACTTATATTCCTGTGCCTGTGTTTTGAGCAGCCCAGCAGAGCCCGGTAACGGAGCGGCCAATGGGAGCGTACCCTCGCCGTGCGTCGCAGCTGCTCCACCCTCCCGGTCCGCAGCAGCCGGCGCGTC
>NW_028179751.1:0-5412 GCF_964030765.1 Micromesistius poutassou | reverse complement strand
CCCTTCTGTATTGACTCCTTTTAAAATCCACAGTTAGATAGATATACTGCCCGGTTCCACAGCCTTCAGGGACATCAGCCTGTACACTCCCATAAATCCCTCAAATTTGTCACTGGCATGTCCAACAACATCATAAACGCTGTGTTGAAAAATCCTAACAACCGCACTGTCCCAACCCCAACCCCCCTTTGCCTCATCTCTGGCGCAGCGGTGCCGCCCGGAACAGGAGAGCTGTCCCACAGCACGATAGAGGGCCTCGGCTCCTGAAACTATAGATCCAGCTGTCAGCCAAGTAGGACTAAAAATATTTATATATCTTAGCCCTCTCTTCTGTGGACTTATTCTCTGGGACATCACTCAAAACAACACTGCAAGACAGCGAGAGATAGAAAGATAGATAGACAGATGGACAGAGAGAGAAAAAGACACAAAGGGAAAATGACAGAGTGTGTGTGTGTGTGTGTGTGTGTGTGGATGCGTGTGAGAGAGTGTGCACCGAGAGAGACTAGAGAGAATATCTATAATTCAAATAAACAGGGAAAAATATTATCACTCTTAGACTGCCTGAGGACGTTGCTGGAGAACGTTGCTGGCTTGTCGAAAGGCATAAATAAACAAGGCCTCCGCGAGCTTTACACACACAGCAGCAAATCCTACAGCCGCCCGCCTGTTGTCAGTCGCTCGTCCCAAGTTAATACTGGAGTTATTGTTGTTGTAGGGAAAACACTCCCCTCACATGCTGTGCTGAGCTTGTAGCCGGCCATGCCATCCCGAGCCTTTGTTTGTCTAATGTCCTGTGGTGGCTTGTGATTGGTCTAAATGACCTGTGACACCTCATTACTCGCATGCACTCTCTCTCTCTCTCTCTCTCTCGCTCTCTCTCTCTCTCTCTCTCTCTCTCTCTCTCTCTCTCTCTCTGTTCCCACTCTCCTTCTCTCTCTCATGTTATTAATGTGGCAACGTTGAAATAAAAAGGAAAGCAGGCATATTAACCACGCTCTTAATGGTGTTGGTTTTGATTAACGTCACCAACAGTAAAATGACAGCGAGGTTAATAGGAACTTTGAGCAAAACCCACAAACGCATGAATGTGTGTGTGTGTGTGTGTGTGTGTGTGTGTGAGAGTGTGTGTGTGAACTCAAATAAATACACACACACACACACACACACACACACACAGACTCTCATACATAATAATAAAAAAAAATATATATATATATATATATTTCCAATCTCCACTGATATCATCTTACGGGGATTTGGGGGCAGATATGATGAAGATGAGCATGAAGAAAACAAAGACCCCAGGACCCAGTCCCAGGACGCCTGCTCTGACTACAGCACAGGACGCCTCATTAGGGACACTGATGGATGTTCCAGAAGCTGCCACCAAGCTTTACCCAGGAGAAGGAGAAACCCTGGGTAGCAGTATTGTTCTTAGTGTTAGTGTTGCCGGTGTGTTATGAACTGACACTTAATTAAAGGTGTGGAATTATGCCAGATACGTTAACTAGCCACGCAAATGGAAAATATTGTGGAAAGTAGGGGGGAAAATGAAATGGTGTACAGGAATGCACAGAGCAAGAAATGCCGACAGAGAAGCGGTCAGTGCTTTGATGATTTAATACTCAAATGACAACAGGGGGAGAGAAGTAAATCATTTGAGAGAAGATTTATGGATTTTTTTTCACTTGTTTTACAGCCGGAAATATAAATTTTGTGTCAAACGAAATAAGCCGTGCTTCCTGGTGAGAAAATAAATTAAGTTTCAACCCCCTTTGAAAGTTGAAATGTAAAAGTTGAAAAAGGGGGGAATTGCAGTGCTTTATTGTTATAGTGGGTGTCCTGAGTTTTATTCAGTTTCTTCTGTCAGTGCAAAACGCCTCGAAAGATTTTTCAGAAATTGCCTCACAAAACAATTCCTTTCACTTCTCTGGAGTTTCAGGTGCAGTCCATCGTAATGTATGGTCCTCCAGAGATTTTCACCAAGAAAACAGAAGACTACACATATTTGCAATATCTATGCAAGATCTAAACATTAATTTAAAAAAACATAGCATTTTATTTTATTTTATAGAAGCAAGTAGCCTAGGTCTCAGGGGCAGTAACAGAAGTTGCTTACATTGTAGACAGAGCCGATCCTAATCTTAAAGCCTAACCTCTTATCTTTTATCCAACCTACATTTTAACCCCCCCCCCCCCCCCACCCCCCCCACGCTCCACATGCACACATGCACACACAAACTCAACCACACGGACACACACACACACACACACACACACACACACACACACACTACTTTAGTTGAGTATCGGATTTACAGCTGATAGTTTACTTTTATACCAGAGGAGGTCATACGATATTATATTTTCTCTTTCCTAAAATGGCTACAGCCAAGGTCCCAGACGTATAAAACGTGCCGTTGACAGCGATACATTTCACATGATGACACTACTCTGAAACAATCTTGATATTGCCTTTCCCTGTCATAAAGAAAACCTGACCGCAGTCCTGCTGGCTGCTCCGTGGGTGTGTTTGTCTTGTGTTTGTGTGTTTGTGTTTGAGTGTGTGAGTGTGCACGGAGCTGTCTAATGCCTGTATTTCCGGCCGGTGTGTGTCAGAGAAGCAAAGGCAAGACTACAGCCCTGTGAAAAGTGAAAGATAACGAGAGATAGGTGAAAAAAAGTAAAGGAGGTAAAATATATATATATATATATTATATATAATACAACATACTACAAAAAACACAACACATAATACAAAACATAGAAAATGCTGAAAAACAAAACAATAAATAATGCAAAACAATAACACTCATTGCCGAAACTTTATTCATCTCAGTGGAAACTACTGAGCATACAGACTCATATAGAGTATAATATAGAAAAAAATGTACATGGGACCTTTGAAGGGATTTGGCCCCTGCTGAAGTGACAGATACGGGATATGGGAGAGAGAGAGCGAAAGGGGGATGAGAGAATAAAGGTATAGGACAAGGAATAAGGGAGGTGAGCGAACAGACAGCACAATAAGGAAAGAGTAGAGGAGGGTTGTATTCCAGGGAGGTGAGAGAGAGATTGGGGAAGAGGGACGGGGGAGAGGGGTGGGGTGTTCTGGCAGGTTCTTCATCATCTGCTTAGGCATTCTCTCCGGCCGCCCGTAAACAGTCATGGGGCTTCTCTCGAGAACAGTTTCCCTCAGCAACGAGCACAGGTATAAATATACCCCCCCCCCACAACCCACAGAATTACACACATTCCAGAAACAGTCCCACTCTGAGAAAGCTGCAAAGAAAACACACACGAAAATGGATGATTAAAGATATGTGGTCCATTGAAGAAGTAAATATGATGCATAAAATAGGAGGAAGGAAGCCTTTGTGTATTCAACCATAATGGCCAATCAAATAATTTTGTGAAAAAAATGTAATTATTATAATTTTAAAAATAATTATAAAGCAAATATTAGTGCATCCAAATATTTTTTGAAATCTGCTAATATCGAATCATCATCGAAGTAGAGGAATATGAACAAAGGATTATGACTAGGGCTCTATTAATTCACAACAAAGTTAGTGCAAGTTTACTGAATGGACATCATTTGTTTTCCTCGGAGAGCACAATATTGTAGCTGGTACACTTAAACACTGTTTTTAGTCAAGAGAGGAAAACATGGTTCGCAATGTTCCAGAATATTTTTATGGATTGTGTAGTTTATGTTTTGTTGGTGGTAGTGCATGCACGTGTGTTTATGTGATTAAACATTTAATCTAAATTCATCTAATATATTACATTATCTCATTTGTTTATGAACTACCATTGGAAATCACACTTCACACTAACACAGATCTAAGTAAAGTATAACTTTTGTTAAAACTTACATGATTTTGTTAAATTGGAGAACTTTTCGTATTGAACGAATAGCCAGAAACGTTTTGCAACAGCAGGGCTGGCTCTCTCCCGAGAGCTTCTCCAAAGTCTCTTAGGGCTTTTTAACATTTCAATAAAAAACATTTTAAAGAGTTGGCTGACTTTGACGATGGGAAAGCAATGAGAGAAAAGGGGCTGAAAACTGCTGCAAAATGTTATAGCACACGAGCTTAGAAGTTAAAGAGAGCAGCCCCATTTCACAGATAAATCAATGGCATGACGCTAAGGTGGTTAAACATGCTGCAATATCAGAAAGACAATAGTAAAAACCAATGCAGTGCTCTCACTGACTAAATAAAGCTCACACAAGAGTGTACCAAACTTTGATACAATTTATGAATTGCGTATATAAGTTATTTTATGACTTAAAATCAATTAAATGTAAGTACATAAACAGTCAAAAAGTCAATCGAGAGCTCATAGCATTTAAAACAATTTGCTCTCTTTTTGTTTGTTCCATCACATGAATGAATCCTAAGTACAACCAGAGACATAATCAACCTTTGATACAAGAAGGCCAACACTGACAGAAATAATCCACTGGCCCCCATCTTAATGAATAATTGATGGCCATCTTAACAGGCTAATGAATGAGTGTGGTTTCTGTCTGAGTGATAACCCTCTTGTTGGACAGCTTTCCCAGGAGGCACTGGGGGCCGTGGAGAAGGAGGTGCCATCCTCTATAACATTTATAATTGGTCACTTGACATGAGTGACTTGAGTGCATGTGTGTGCGTGTGTGTGTGTGTGTGTGTGTGTGTGTGTGTGTGTGTGTGTGTGTGTGTGTGTGTGTGAGAGAGACACTGTGTGTGTGTGTGTGTGTGTGTGTGTGTGAGAGACACTGTGTGTGTGTGTGTGTGTGTGTGTGTGTGTGTGTGGTGTGTGTGTGTGTGCGTGTGTGTGTGTGTGTGTGTGCGTGTGTGCGTGTGTGCGTGTGTGTGTGTGTGTGTGTGTGTGTGTGTGTGTGTGTGTGTGTGTGTGAGTGAGTGAGTGAGTGAGTGAGTGAGTGAGTGAGTGAGTGAGTGTGTGTGTGTGTGTGTGTGTGTCTCACACCACGAAAGGAGAGTGACCCCTTACACCCTATCATTTATTAGCCAGGTCCCAGGTTATCACACCAATTAGAGTTGAAATAGCAGCAAACAAGTGAACACAAACACAAGTATAATAAACCATACAATTAACCCTCAGCAGAGTGAAAAGTGATGCATCTGCTGAGGAAAATCAAACACAGCTCCCTTTTGTTCTTTGAGCTCAACCATAAAAAAAAATGAAAGTGATTGCAAACAGAAGAAAGAAGAAGAAAAAACAACAGAGACGCTTTAAATCATATGCCAGGTATGCTGGTGCCTGAATGTGTGTGTGTGTGTGTGTGTGTGTGTGTGTGTTTGCTTGTGTCTTGCTGTGTCTCTGAGCCCAAAAACAAAAGATACGTGGCAACGTGAAAATGCACCTAACGCCGCTCACAACCGTGTGCATTTGCCC
>NW_028179752.1:0-14342 GCF_964030765.1 Micromesistius poutassou | reverse complement strand
ACAGTTGTACAGTGCTGTACAAACTAAACAAAAAAAAAAAAAACATTCAATACACAGACAATAATAAAACTTATATGGAGTTAAATGCAAGAGAAAATAAATTGGTTTTTAGGAGGGATTTGAAAATGGGCACTAGCCCATGTGTTCGTTCCACAGTCTGGGGCCAACGACTGAAAAAGCCCGATCATCACCCCTGCTCTTAAGTCTTGACATGTGACATGCACGATCACGTTGTGACTTCCGTTATCACTTCTCCGGACCTGTGACGCTGATGTGACCTGATTTGAGCAAATACTTCAATGTGACACCAGATGGAGGTAGAGGGCTGAACCTGAAGCTCATGCGGACGCAGAAAGCTAAGCCTGTTCAATACTATTTTATATTCATGAAGTGAAGTAGGCAACAGTCAAATGCTGTATTACCTTTTCTTTGTGCTTGTTGTGCTGTTTCTACTTTTTCATTTTGCTTGATTAAAATTACGAAAAAACTACGAGTTGTTTTTGTAAATGTAAATGCATTTTGTTTTATTTAGAATACGGCCTATGAAGAGCAGATGTTTAATGACCACAGGCTTCTCAAATATCTTTCAGTCATCAGTGTGTGTGTGTGTGTGTGTGTGTGTGTCTCTCTCTCTCTCTCTCTCTCTCTCTCTCTCTCTCTCTCTCTCTCTCTCTCTCTGTCTCTCTCTCTCTGCCTCTCTCTGCCTCTGTGTGTGTGTGTGTGTGTGTGTGTGTGTGTGTGTGTGTGTGTGTGTGTGTGTGTGTGTGTGTGTGTGTGTGTGTGTGTGTGTGTGTGTGTATGTGTGTGTGTGTGTGTGTGTGTGTGTGTGTGTGTGTGTGTGTGTGTGTGTGTGTGTCTCTCTCTCTCTCTCTCTCTCTCTCTCTCTCTCTCTCTCTCTCTCACACACACACACACACACACACACACACACACACACACACACACACACACACACACACACACACATACACACGCACACCCTGTAGTGTAGATGAAGCAGAAGCCACCTCCGTGTCAGACGCTTCGTTTAATCGGCACCCTCTCTGGTACATCGAGGTCACACAGAGCGCTGCCTGTGGGGGGGGGGGGGGGGGGGGGTGCTGCTTGTCTCTCCTCCACTTGTCCACTTCCCCTGTCTCCTCCGCTCCTCAACCTGACCATTCCCTGACAACAACAAAAAATAACCCCTTCCTCTCCCTATCATGAGTGGGCGACGACCATTCGTGCTGTGGTTTAGAGATTTTGCGTTGCTTTCGTCAGCCGCATTTCCCTATCACGGTGGATGCAAAGCGCCTGCGGGCGCGTCCCACCCTGAGCTTGAGGACTCACCGTCTCGCCGCGTCTCTCGGCCCGCCCGTGACTTTGGTCGATCATTTACTTTCTTCGTCGTCGTTGTGAGCGACAGATAACGGTGAATATGGAGCTGCATCTAATTGAAGGCAGCGGGCGGGTATAAGGGACCGTTCTGACCGCCTCTAGCTCATATATACATAACGTATGAGCTGCTGCGTCGTTTGTCATGTCATTTGTTGTAATGTTGTCGTTCCCTTCATGCAACACATACTGTACATTCCTCCCACCCCCACACAAAACAACAGTACAACAACAACAACAACAACAATGTGTTACAAGGTACTTGGCTTGTGGTGGCTGAGAGGGGGGGGGGGGTAAACTGAGCTGGGATGCAGAGCTCTGGGTTGAGGGGAGGGGGGGGGAGGGGGGGTTCACCATCCAATCATCAGACCCGTTTTTCCACAGATATCGAGTGTCGGTGGGAGGCATGCATATCCTGCCTCTCGTCCTCCCTGCCAAAAAAGAGCCCCTTGACTGCATAAACAGGGAGAGAGAGGGAGGGACAGAGAGAGAGAGGGAGAGGGAGGGAGGGAGGGAGGGAGAGATAGAGAGAGAGGGGGAGGGAGAGAGAGGGAGGGATAAAGAGAGATACAGAGAGGTAAAGAGGGAGAAAGAGGGAAATAAAGACAGAGAGAGAGAGAGAGAGACATAAAGAGAGAGCGATAGAGAGGGAGGGCGAGAGAGATAGAGAAAGAGGGAGAGAGAGAAGGAGGGGGAGAGCGATAAGGAGAGGGGGAGATAGAGAGAGGAAGGGAGAGAGTGAGGCAGGGAGAGAGAGAGGAAGGAAGGGCGAGAGAGGGAGGGAGAGAGATAGAGAGGAAGGGAGGGAGAGAAAGGAAGGAAGAGAGGGAGAGAGTGGGAGGGAAGGTGAGCTAGAGAGAGAGATAGAGGGGGGAGAGAGAGTAGAGCAATGACGCAGGAAGACTTGAAAAACAGACACACAGAGCCAAGAACACATCTCTCTCCCAAGGTCCACACTCACACAAAGAAAAACAAGCCCCCCAAACAGTACACTGTCAGGCTCTTAGCAGATGTAAATACCAACTAGGGCCTCTGAGGTAAATAACTAGATCCCTCTCTCTCTCTCTCCCTCCCTCTCTCTCGCTCGCTCTCTCTCTATCTCTTGCTCGGTCTCTCTCTGTCTCTGTCTCTCTCTGTCTCTGTCTCTCTCTGTCTCTCTCGCTCTCTGTCTCTATCTCAGTCTTTCTCTCTGTCTCTGTCTCTGTCTGTGTCTCTCTCTCTCTGTCTCTGTCTCTCTCATCTTGTCCTTTCTCTTTCTGTTGACACAGAGTTAGGGAGGGAGGGAGGGAGGGAGGGGGGTAACGAGGTTAGGGTGGAGGCCGGTTAGGGTGGAGGGGGGTAAGGGTGGAGGGAGCTAGGGACTGAGGAGATGGTTCGGGGGGGGGGGTTGGTAGTGTTGGTGGAGATGTAGTCCACCATACCGTCTGACCACGCTGCCACGGTCAACCAAACGCAGAGATCCATTTGGGTCAGCAGGGCAGAGGTGGGGCACCCTGGAAATCCTGGAGTTCTGGCGAGAGCACAATTTGAATTCGCTCAGCGAGTCACTCTGGGAACGAGCGATATGCTCGCTCCCCGATTCCCCTGGCCCAGAACATTAACCAATCACATCGGTGTATCTGATATAGGCGGGGCCACCGACCGGATACGGCCAGAGTCTAATCTATTGGTTAGCTCCGCTGGTCTGGATACGTCACCTCTTGTATTCTTCTGATTGGTCGTAGTGTTATCCAATTGCGTGCAGTGATATTTTCAAATGCATGCTTGGCGCCGCCCCTCAAGTTGGGCCGTTTTCATCACTCGTTGCCGGACCCTACAGCTCTCTAGACGTGGCTCTGGGTTGCCAGGCTAGAGGTGGGGCAACATGGGAGGAATCAGGAGCAGTGGTGGTACAAAAGGCCGCCGGGCCGGGCCTCCAGCAGCCCGCCGGGCCTCCAGCACCCCGCCGGGCCTCCAGCAGCCCGCTAGGCCGGGCCTCCAGCAGCCCGCTAGGCCGGGCCTCCAACAGCCCGCTAGGCCGGGCCTCCAACAGCCCGCTAGGCCGGGCCTCCAACAGCCCGCTAGGCCGGGCCTCCAACAGCCCGCTAGGCCGGGCCTCCAGCAGCCCGCTGGGCCGGGCCTCCAGCAGCCCGCTAGGCCGGGCCTCCAGCAGCCCGCTGGGCCGGGCCTCCAGCAGCCCGCCGGGCCTCCAGCAGCCCGCTGGGCCGGGCCTCCAGCAGCCCGCTGGGCCGGGCCTCCAGCAGCCCGCTGGGCCGGGCCTGCAGCAGCCCGCTGGGCCAGTGTAAGCACAGACCTCCACGAGGTCTCACCGGCGGCTTTTAAAAACAACCACAACCAAAATAGTACCGATGACGCTTCGTATGAAAATAGTATCGTTTTCACACCCCCGATGCAGCCCTCTGCGGGTGGGTGTGTGTGTACGCGTGTGTGTGTGTGTGTGCGTGTGTGGTGTGTGTGTGTGCGTGTGTGGTGTGTGTGTGTGTGTGTGTGTGTGTGTGTGTGTGTGTGTGTGCACATGTGTGTGTGTGTGTGTGTGTGTGTGGTAGATGGATGACACAGGCCACTAAACAGTACCTTTTGGCAGAGGGAAAAAACTCCCCCCCCAAGTGTGTAAACGCTGGTGAGAGGAAAAGGCTGTGAATCACCTGGAGTGTGTTCAAGTAAAACAGTAATAAGCACAACATCAAAGGTGATGCTCTGGGTGTGGAGGCGGAGCTAAACCCAGGGGGGACCACCGCAAACACTCTGGTCCATTCCCCCCCCCCCCCCCCCACACACACACACACACACACACACACACACACACAGGCACACACTGTGTGTGTGCCTGTGTGTGAACAGTGAACAGTGTGTATTACTATAGTATTATATAATATATAATACTATAGTATTATACTATAGTATTATGATGCAATGTTTGTGTGGAATAGGGATTTGTGTAATGCAGACTATGCAATATCATGTGCAAGTCACTGTGGGTTGTAGGAGTATGGCTGGGGGGTTTGGCTGTGTGTGTGTGTGTGTGTGTGTGTGTGTGTGTGTGTGTGTGTGTGTGTGTGTGTGTGTGTGTGTGTGTGTGTGTGTGTGTTATGCCCCTTTTCCACAGTACCAGCTCAACTCGCCTCGACTCGCCTAGATTTTTTTGCGTTTCCATTGCCAAAAAAAGTACCTGGTACTTTTTTTAGTAGCACCTCCGTCGAGGTTCCAAGCGAGCGGAGCTGCTACTTCTGTATGACGTAAACAGGCTGCTGGCCACTGATTGGCCAGCGGCTGCAAACGGGAATAATCACTCGAAGTTAAGTTGTGTCCGGCGTGGCTGGAGTCCACGGACCCGCTCCCGAGGGAGACACGGATCAGTGTTTCGCCGTGTGTGTCGCTCTTTTCCCGGGGCTAGACTTAGGCTGCGCGTGGTTGTGTGTGTTGGGCGTGGTTGTGTGTGTCCGGCGTGGTTGTGTGTGTCCGGCGTGGTTGTGTGTGTCCGGCGTGGTTGTGTGCGTCCGGCGTGGCTGGAGTCCACGGACCCGCTCCCGAGGGGGACACGGATCAGCGTTTCGCTGTTTCGTTTTTGTGTCGTTCCTTTCCCAGGGCTCGATTTTCGCCTCCATCAACGTTACCGTATGACAATAGACAATTATTTTATTTCCCATCATAACCTTTCCTGGGAATCAGGAAATAGTCTCGATCAGATTTCCTGGGAATCCCGTCCCCCGGGATTAAAACCTAATGACGACCCGCCCATGCTTGAGAGGTTCTTTTTTAGATGGAAACGCGACGTGCCTGGAACCAAACCAAGTCGTGGCGAGTTGAGCTGGTACTGTCGGTGGAAAATCTATCGATGTTTTATATGTCTCTGTGTTCATTGGCTTCAGCTCTCCTTCTGTGTTCATGTATGTTTATTACTCATTTGTGTAACCACACTCTCTCGATTGTCCAAGACAAATCTCTCTACCCAAGAGACATTAAAGGCTCATCTTATCTTATCTTAACACACACACACACACACACACACACACACACACACACACACTAGGCCCACACACTTGCACTCACATTCACACACACACACACACACACACCTGTCCCCCGAACCCCACAGGAACATCCAGCTCAGCCCCTTGCCTGCAGGGCCCATACGAACAGGCAAACATTTACGTTTCTCATAGTTCTTGTTGTCTGTTATCTTACTGTAAAAAAAAAGTGGTGTGCGCACATACATTTTCGGGTGAAGAGCGATCAAAGCACAGATTGTAAGCCGAAGGGTTCACCGTGCCCTTTCTCCAGGAGGTTGTGTCTACAAAAGAAAGTATGCATATATTCACCCATTTTTCGTACCTTGTATCTTGTTGCGGTTTCTCACCAGAAAAGCCTCACGGTGACAGGTTGCAACTGGTTCCTATGCAGATGGATGGGGCTCCTGCGATAAGCGTCTGAACACGGTAAATGATGGGTTTATGGCGTGCATTGCACCATGCACGGCTCGGGTCAGGGCCAGGTTGTGCCATCGGTGAGAGTAGATTACGACAGGCCCTACTCCTACCTCCTACCTCCTACCTCCTACCTCCTACCTCTCCCACATTGGGACAAACTCAACATCTTCTTTGGGGTATGGGCCGGAGTTAAACCCCTTCAGATTCTCCCTGTCTAAAGGCCAATTTACACCAGAGCCGCTTTAGACGCGTTTTTTAGTCGGCCGTCAGCCGTCCGACTTCAGCCAGAGATAGAATCCATTCAAACTAGTGCACTGATTCACACCGGCAGCGCTCTACGCCCGTCTCACGGCCGACCAAAGCTTAACTTTATGCTTCACTTCTATTTTCAAGCGTTTCTGAAGCGTCTCGGTGATGATGTGTAGGCCTGTTATCTGAAGAATCTTGAAAATATAGCGAAATCCACGGCGGCTGTGTGAATTGATACGCCGACGTTACGCTCACGTCTCTCTCTCGCCTGTGGTGTAAATTCCCAGCAACAGTTCCCACTCTCCTAATGCTCAGTTCCCACTCTCCTAATGCTCTCCTAATGCTCTTTCACTTTCTCTCTCTTTCTCTTTCTCTTTCTCACTCTCTCTCACTCTCTCTCTCTCTCTCTTTCTCTTTCTTTCTCTCTCTCTTTCTCTTTATTTCTCTCTCCCCCTCTCTACCAATGCTTTCTCTTTATATCCCCCATTCTCTCTCTCTCTCTCTCTCTCTCTCTCTCTCCTGCTCTCTCTCTCTCTCTTCCTTCTTTAATGACTCTTTCCATTCCTCTCCTTTGTGTTTCCTGGCCGTCCGGGGCCCTCAGTCCTCTCCGGGTCGGCCCCGGGGCCCCGGGGCCGGCGTGTCTGGTTACAGCGGCTGTCCTGCACCAAAGCACAGCATTGTTGAGTATTAAACCCTTTTATTCTCAAACACGCACAACTACACAGACACACAGACACACACACCCACACACACACACTCACACAAACACACACAGGTGGTAGGTCTCAAAAGCATACACCCACACACCACTTCATACAACTACACACACACACACACACACAGGTGGAAGGTCTCAAAAGCACACACACACACACACACCTGTGTTACAACCGCCCCCCCCCCCCACTTACAATAAGAACAACCACCCCCACACACATAAATCCACATAGAAGATAAAAGACACAACTCCCACACAATCGCACACACACAGTCTCTGTGTGTCTGTCTCCCCCACCTGCAGCGCTAGCTACTCACACACAAACAAGTTCACGTGCGTGCAGCAGCATGCGCTACACTCACAGTGTACTGATGAGAAAGTATGTAGGAGGGAGGAAGATAAACTCAGGTCAAACGACGCGCCGTCTCTCTGTGGTTTGAGGAAAGCCATCGCTCTCTGATATGAAAGGGAACAATGTCCTGGTTGAACCCCGCCCACCCCCATGAGTGACAGGACACGAGTCCCGGGGGGGAACAGGACACCGGGCTGTCAGCGAGGTCCTCCTCCTCTTTGTGTGCATGTGTGTGTGTGTGTGTGTGTGTGTGTGTGTGTTTTGCAGCTGATGACACAGTGCAACAGGTGAGCACATGCCTCTGTGCGGATAAAAATAATACATTTTATGGTTATCTTCAAGAATCTGATCCTGTCTGAAGTGAGTCAACAACCCAGACTGACCGGCAATGGTAATGAACTGCTCATAGTAATGAACTGCTGATGGTAATGAACTGCTACGTCAAGTCAAGTGTGTTGGAACCTTTCCCCTATCCATCTGTCTATCTATCTATCTATCTATCTATCTATCTATCTATCTATCTATCTATCTATCTATCTATCTATCCATCTGTCTATTTATCTATCTATCTATCTATCTATCTTTATATCAATCAATCTATCTATCTATCTATCTATCCATCTGTCTATTTATCTATCTATCTTTATATCAATCTATCAATCTATCTATCTATCTATCTATCTATCTATCTATTTATCTGTTTTTATGTTTGTATGTACTGTATGTATGTCTAACTATCGTCTATCTATCTATCTACCTCTATATCAATCTAGCCATCTATCTATCTATCTATCTATCTATCTATTTATCTTTCAATCTATGTTTGTATGTATGTATGTATGTATGTATGTATGTCTCTAACTATCTATCATCTATCTATCTATCTTTATATCAATCTATCTTTATATCGAGCGGCATGTCTGTCTCTATGTCTGTCTGTGAGTCAAACATAGATACCTATACATAATAATTAATAAACGCATGTAACACTGTATTGAACTGTATCTATATTTGGTTCTTGTGAGGGGTGTGTGTTCTGAGGTGTTTTCCGGGGAAGCGTGTTGGAAACCACGTGCTCAGACAGCTCTTCATCGTCACCTCCATGGAAAAGCGTCCAGACAAGATGGCCCATCTCTGTCCAGACAGGTAGCGCCCTTCAGGCTTCCTGAGTCCCGGAATGTCTTCCCGTTTCATCATCATCCCTCATCCTGGCTGAGAGGAGGCTTCCTCGCTGGCTTCCCCTCACTAGGACCATGGGTGTGTGTGTGTGTGTGTGTGTGTGTGTGTGTGTGTGTGTGTGTGTGTGTGTAGCGTGTAATTACAGTCAGCCCCAGGTCTCGCTCCACTGGTCCAGCGTCACTCGATGCTGGACCAGTGGTGGGCAGCTGTGACACCCAATCCAAAACCACTCACTCCCCGATTACCACAAACGACCCAAACACTCCCACACTTACACAACATACCCAAAGAGTGGTTCCTGTCCCCGCCCACCCCCCCACCCCCCCGACCCCATCCGCCGGCCCCCCTCCCCCCCCCCTCCCCTTGTTGCTGCAGCCCCACTCCCCGTCACGCCCCCCACCCCCTCCATCCCCACAGGCAAACTGGAACGTCTATTATTTCCATTGTTCCTGTTTGTGTTTTACAGGATGCAGGCTGGAAGGATCTATTTGTGGTGATTCATTAAAAGCATAACCTTTGTTTAAAACAAAACAAAAAACATTACAAAAAAGAGGAAGACCAAGGATCATATTCACGTTTACACTTAGATCCATATTTAAGCAATCTAACCTGTTCATTTTGTAGCGGGTTTGACTAGATTTAATGTTGGGGTGCCAGTCAGAGTCAAGTCTAACAAAGTAAAAAAAAGAAAAAGAACAAAAATAGTTTAGTTAACCCACACAAAATAATAACCAGGCAGATCAAACAATCAATCAAGCAATCAAACAAACCAGCAATGCGATTTCCAAACATATATTTTCATGAAAGGTGAAAGGTGTGTAGCAATGTGATTCTGACTTCGCGGCGCTACAATTTAGATTGATCACAATGGAGATGCCATCACCAACCTACTGTTTTCACAGTTGGTGAAAGGCGGAGAAAGGCCAGCTGCTGTGAGTGGTGGATCCTCTAGTATCGTTTGTTACTCTCAAGCAAATCCCTCAACTCTGCACCTCATTCATGAAAACCATAATAGGAAAACTCGGCCACGACCTGACCTACAACACTGCTGCCCACGAGGACTGGCCGTTGGCTGTCATCCTGCAAATCTCACCACACACACACACACACACACATACACGCACACACACACACACACACACACACACACACACACACACACACACACACACACACACACGCACACGCACACACACACACACACATGCACACACACATATACACACACTCACACGTGCACATCTTAAATATCTGCTGGTCTATATTTGGAGGGAACGTGCCGGATAGAAACAGGCAGTGGGTGGACCGTCCCAGATACAGGGTACAAGCTACAGGGTACAGGCTACAGGGTACAGGCTACAGGGTACAGGGTACAGGCTACAGGCTACAGGCTACAGGGTACAGGGTACAGGGTACAGGCTACAGGCTACAGGGTACAGGGTACAGGGTACAGGCTACAGGCTACAGGCTACAGGGTACAGGCTACAGGGTACAGGGTACAGGGTACAGGCTACAGGGTACAGGGTACAGGCTACAGGGTACAGGGTACAGGGTACAGGCTACAGGGTACAGGGTACAGGCTACAGGGTACAGGGTACAGGCTATAGGGTACAGGGTACAGGCTACAGGGTACAGGCTACAGGGTACAGGCTACAGGGTACAGGGTACAGGGTACAGGCTACAGGGTACAGGCTACAGGGTACAGGGTACAGGCTACAGGGTACAGGGTACAGGGTACAGGCTACAGGCTACAGGGTACAGGGTACAGGCTATAGGGTACAGGGTACAGGCTACAGGGTACAGGCTACAGGGTACAGGCTACAGGGTACAGGCTACAAGCTACAGGGTACAGGCTACAGGCTACAGGCTACAGGGTACAGGCTACAGGGTACAGGCTACAGGGTACAGGGTACAGGCTACAGGGTATAAAACAGTTTGTCAGCCTGGTGCGGGCTGCAGACAGCCGGTCAGATTTACCGCAGACTTGGCTTTAATGCGGCGCTGACCTCAGCACCTCTGTGTGTCTAACCCTCCCAGCTGCGTCCTGGGGGAGGACTGTAATTAGGACAAACCATCTGCACTTGACTTGTGCCGTCTTCCTCATAACAACATGACGTGTGTGCGTGTGTGTGTGTGTGTGTGTGTGTGTGAGTGTGTGTGTGAGTGTGTGTGTTCGGTGTGTGTGTGTGTGTGTGCGTGAGTGTGCGTGTATATCCATGCACTTATGTAAACAGACATACCATGGTTGACACACACACACGCGCGCGCGCGCACACACTAATAGACAGAGTTGAGTTGTGTGTTTGGCTTGGAGGGGCCAGAGAGGGAACGTGCGCAGGGAGAGGGAGGGAGGCCCTGGCGCCGTGCGAGAGCGTAGGAGGGGAAGACGTAGCTGGGCTGAACCCGACGGGTCAGAGGAGTCAGAGCCTGGCCCCCGCCCCGGACACCTCTCCCGGGCACAGCGCTGTTGTCATGCTCCTTCTTCTGCTTCATCCCGCACTTGCCAGCCCACAAGTTTGTGTGTGTGTGTGTGTGTGTGTGTGTGTGTATGTGTGTGTGTCTGTGACTGTTTTTGTGTGTGCGTGTATATCTGTGTGTGTGTGTGTGTGTGTGTGTGACTGTTTTTGTGTATGTGTGTATGTCTGTGTGTGTGTATGTGCGTGTATGTCTGTGTGTGTGTGTGTGTGTGTGTGTATACATCTGTGCGCACATCCACTTATTATAAACAAGCACAGAACACACAAAGACACAGAGATGTACAAACACACACAAACACACGCACACATATACACACACACACACACACGCACACACACACACACACACACATAAACATTAGAAGCGGCGTCTCTGGGCCTAGAGGCCTTTCGGTATAAACACAGGTTCCTGAGTGTTTCAGTCAACAATTGCGCAACAGGTCCTCCCAGATTCATGACATCCTTCCTCACGTGTCAAGTCGGTATTAATATCTTCGTCAGCACCTGTCATCCTCTTTGTTTTGGTTTTCGAGCACGAGACAAAGAGCGTGACAGCGAGGGAGCCACAGAGTGTGTGAGGGTGAAAGGGTGAAAGGGTGAAAGGGTGAGAGAGAGAGAGCAAAAGAGAGAGAGAGAGAGAGAGAGAGCGAAGGAGAACGCAGAAATCCAACATGAGACAACATGACCCAGAGTCACCTCTCTTCAAAGACAACAAGTCGATCGCTCCATGCCTCCATCTAGCCGAGTAAAAAGGATACACTCGTGTCATCTTAAGGCCTTGCGGACATTGGGGAACCCGGTCCTTGCTGGCCGGGGGGGGGGGGGCGGGGGGGGGGAGAGAACGGCCGCGTCACAGCCTCTGGTCTCACGTCCTGTCAGCTCCCCACCTCCCAGCAGCCTCCCTGACTGCCTCACGCACACCAGTAAACAAACCTGTTGCCGTGGCGCCAAGCCTTATCGGGTAACAGGTCCCATTGTATTGTAATCACATACGTGCGCTCTCACTCTCACTCTCACACACGCACGCACACACACACACACACAGGTATGCTCTTTAGCACACATACACACACAAACACACACACACACACACACACACAGACACAAGTATGCTCTTTAGCACACATACACACACAAACACACACACTTACTCGCACACACACACACACACACACACACACACAGGTATGCTCTTTAGCACACACATACACACACATACACACACACACAGACACACACATACACACACACGCACAGACACACACACACACAGACCATGAACACCTCCGTTCACCCAGGACCACAGTCTGCCCTCCAGCGTTGGTAAATATGGGTAAAGAGTAACGGCTGGTTTGATTTGCTGGCTGAACACAGAGCATGTTACCGCGAGGGGGGGGGGGGGGGTGCTACGCAGGGGTCACGTAATGACAAACATGTGACCAGTTTGTCCAGGGAGGTGATTCACTGGGAAAGTTTTTTGGGAAAAATTTGTGGAAAAAAACCCTAACCCTAGACAATTAGAGGTTGTTTTTTTTTATTGACCTCATCCGGACAATTTAAACAGCGTGTCGACAAACAAACGGACGCCGACATGCCCTGAGTCATCTCTGCCACTGAGCGCCCCCCCCCCCCCCCCCGGGCAGAGCCCTCTCCGTCACCCCCCCTCTGCCACCGTCACCGTCCTCTCCGCGACAATGTGTCCGATAATGACACGCACAAAAGCAAATCGTGTTAAGACTCCGCGGCTCCGAAAGTGACAATCCCCACTTTTTTTTTACTCCGGCGTTGAGTGGCGGGCGAGTTAAACAAACACACGCCTCCGCAGGGCGGCGGCGGTCCGATCCGGCAGATTACCGCCCCGCCCCGCCAGACAGCGACCCAGGGCTGGATTGCTTGTCTCCATCAGATTGGCTGCAAGGTGCATTGATGCCCCAAGTATGTGGCAAGGCTGGGGAAGCCTGTCTGCTGCTACGTGTCTGTCGGGAGTGAGCCACGCACGCACGCACGCACGCACGCACGCACGCACGCACGCCAGAAATGTAGTGCGGCAGTGAATCCCCAAACCATTTTTCTGCTTCCTGATAAGCTGTAGATGGTAGATGTGTTGATTTAGAAGCTGTAGATTTGATGCTGATTTATAGACTGTAGATATATGCTGACTAATAAACTGTAGATGCATCTTGTCTTTTATACTGTAGATATATACTGATTTAGAAGCTGAATGTATGCTGATTTACATGCTGTAGATATATGCTGATTTATATACGGTAGATACATGCTGATTTATATGCCGTGGATATATGCTGACTTATAATGTGTAGGTATGTTGACATATATACTGTAGATATATGCTGATTTATAAACTGTAGGTATGTTGACATATATACTGTAGGTGTATATTGACTGATATACTGTAGATATATGCTGACTTATAAACTGTAGGTATGTTGACATCATTCAGATACATGCTGACGTACAAACTGCAGAAATCCGCTGACTCATGAACTGGCTAAGCCAAGTCGCTGTCAAAAATTAAGGAAGTTGGGGTCAAACTTTCCGGACATGAAAATGGGGTCATCGGCCGAAAAGGATTGACCCCCCCCCCCCGTGCTCCCCCGCCTCCCCTCTACGCAGCCCCCCCCCCCCCCCCCAGATGAGGAGGCCGGTGCTGTCCACATCCAGCGTGATAACAGCAGCAGCTGGGACGGCAAGCTCTGCCTGGAGAGGAGCGCGCAGGATCCACTTGTGTCCTACTGGGGCCAGCAGGAACACAATGTGCTGGCCACGCTCTCTGCTCTCACCACATCACATGACGGCTTTATTGGCTGTCATTACCGAGGGAGAGAGAGAGAGAGAGAAGAGAGAGAGAGAGAGAGAGAGAGAGAGAGAGAGAGAGACAGGAAGAGAGAGAGAGCGGGAGAGAGGGAGTGGGAGAGGTAGAGAGAGAGAAAGAGAAAGCATTAGTCCAGAAAGAGAGGGAGATGGGGGGAAAATATGCAAAATGTGTCTGGTATATTCCGAAGCTGTGTTCTTTGCATGCAAAGAAACGTCTTCTGAAAGCTCCTCAAAGTGGAATCAATCCACAGATTTAAGTCAGCTCGAATATATTATTCAAAAAACATGGCGCAGTTATGCAAGGTGAGGGCGGATGACCGAGTTTCGTTTACATACCATATTTACATATGTTTTTTTCTTTTCATTAATCAAGGGGGTGGAGTCCTTAGTATGTTTGACCCAGAGCAAGAGTTCTTCAAGCCGCGTGGAACGCGTCCAACTGTTTCAAATGTCTTGGCTGTGCGCCAGGCCGAGGGGGAAAAAACAACAACACGCACCAACAAAAAAAATAAAAGTCATGCCATGCAGGCGCCCCACTCGCTGACATCTGCCCGATGCAGCTGGTGATAGGCGTCTGCCAGGGATGCACCCGGCTACGTGCCTCGACTCACCTCGGCCCGTGATGCTAATCGACGTCTCTCTCCGTTGTCTGTGTCTATATCTGGTTCCTCTCCCACGTCTCTCCACCACGTTTTCATTTAAACACCCTGGCGAGGAGTTCCCTGGCCTGT
>NW_028179753.1:12500-15530 GCF_964030765.1 Micromesistius poutassou | reverse complement strand
GCCACATAACACAGCAAGCTTCAGCTGACTAGCGGGTGTAGTTTTATCTAGTTACATAACACAGCTTGCTTGCTATAACCAGCAGGTGTAGTTTTATATATTTATTATTTATTATTATAACAGTTGGTTCCTTAAATCAATGGCAGGTTTACTCTGATTACAAAATCAATTACTTTGAGTCATGCTTCACATGACAAAGGGACATGCGACACGTTAAACTACTTTATGATTTGACAGACAAATTTACATTTTACATTTATAGATTATTCATTTTATTGCCGAAGCTATGATAAAAGCCATCATTTACAGCTTACACCATAACCTATTGATATTGAACTGAATGTAACTAAACGAGAGATTTGAATGCTTATGCGTGATATTGTGATTTGTATTGTGATTTGTAAACCATTTCAGAACTTATTGTCAACTATTAATACTGCTGCCAATTTACAAAAGGACTCCATACTTCATATTCCTGGCATAGGCCAGGGGAATATGAAGTATGGATATGGATATCAATATGAAAAATACCTTGATGTCGCTCACCTCTCCACCTCTACCTACTCACCTCTACCTCTCCACCTGTACCTACTCACCTGTACCTCTCCACCTCTACCTACTCACCTCTACCTACTCCAGTGTTGTGCATGAACTAGTTCAAAATAACTACTTCATTGAACAAGTTCATTTTTCTATGAACTTTGAACTGAACGTAACATATTTTTAACTAAAGAACTTGAACTTGAACTAGTTCAGATTTTGTGACATTCTGAATTGATGCTAAGGTCCAGATGACATGTTTATTAAATAGAATTAGTAATAAGAGTTTACTGCCTTAGTTGTGATGAATGAAACAGGTTTACAAATAATATCCACAACAATTTGAGATTGTACTGATGGGCAGCAGGTAATGGAGAGGATTCATTTAAAAGATAAGCACAGAATATTCACTCCAACTGTTTTTCTTCGGTTTCTAAAAAAAACCTGTTAATGAACTGAACTTGAACTAGTTCAAAACTGAATTGGTGAATTCTGAACGTGAATTTATTCATTTTCTTTCGTATGAACTGAACTTTGAACTAGTTCATGTGAAGTGTGAACTTGCACAACACTGACCTACTCACCTGTACCTCTCCACCTGTACCTACTCACCTGTACCTCTCCACCTGTACCTACTCACCTGTACCTACTCACCTGTACCTCTCCACCTGTACCTACTCACCTGTACCTACTCACCTGTACCTCTCCACCTGTACCTACTCACCTGTACCTCTCCACCTGTACCTACTCACCTGTACCTCTCCACCTGTACCTACTCACCTGTACCTCTCCACCTGTACCTACTCACCTGTACCTGCTCACCGGCAGGAGGTGGAAAGCTATGGCCACAAGCCCTGCGGAGACGGTTACCATGCCAACGGGACCTCGGAGGCGGAGACAGCGTTTTCTGAACCGCTGTTGGAGGTCTCGGAACCGGGCCGACCCAAGCTGGCGTTTAGTGACAGGTCAGTACTGAGCACGTGTGAACTCACGCCCCCAACCAGGTCTAGCACCCTTTATAACGTGGACCTGCTCTACATTCAAGTGTAAACTCACACTGCCAACATTGCGCTGCTCTACATGCTGCTCTACATTCATGTGTTCATGTGTTGTTTTCCAGTGTCTACAGCGCAGACTTCTACATGCAGGAAGCCAAGAGACTCAAGCACAAAGCTGATGCTCTGGTAAGGACACACACACACAAACACCCACACACACACACACACACACGCATTCAACCACACACACATTTAACTACACCTACCCACTCACTCACTAACTCACTCACACACCTATGCACGCCCAGACATTCCACACACACATAGTTTCTGCCTTCATGTTTTTTTAGAGAATTCATGCACGCACCTTTTGTTTTTGTGAGCGCCTCTGTGTTTACACCCATTGCCTCCGTCAAATGAAAATTGATTTCTTGGAAAGCATGGCACGGTATAATTCAGGTTATTTATTGCTCCATTTGTCTCCTTCCTCTGAGGATCGCGTTCAAGGACTGATGACGCTGGCAAGATTATTCAATATCAGACAGATTATCAGATTTCCCCTGCACGATAAAATGAGATTTATTAAACTCGCTATTTGTCTTTCTTTGAGCACTTTTTCCGCAGATTTATCTCCGGGATGTGGATCTTAGTTGGGGATTATCCAAATAGGAGATTGCGGGTTTTGTACCCAACGTTGTAAAGACGTTGCTTATTCGTTATTTCCTCCTCAAACACGCATAAAGGACACACACACACACACACACACACACACACACACACACACACACAAAACACTCACACACACACACACACACACACGTTCAAACACACATACAGAGACATACATCCATTGTCTCCCAGCGTTTTCCTAAGTGCTCTATCAACTCCCTGCTCAAGCTCTCCCCCCACACTCGTGGGGTTTATCTATGTTTAACTTTCAATTTGCATTACTCTGTTTTCTATTTCTTTCCTCAAACTGATTGGCCATCTCACTCCCAGTTCCTCTCTTTCTTTCAAACATTCTTTATTAATTAATTCTTGTCTCTGATATTCTTTCCTTATTTCCTCCTCTCTCTTCATACCCTCTTTCTCCCTCCTTTCATTTCTTCATCACTCTTTCTTTCTTCCTTTCTCTTTACTTTCCTTTTCTTTCATTCTTATTTTCTTTCTACATTCCTCTCTTATCATTCCTTCTTTCCTCCTTTTCCTTCTTCTTTTTAATCTTCTTCCCCTTCCCTTCCTTCTATTCCTTCCTTCCTTCATCTCTCCTTCTCTTCCTCCCTCCCTCCTCCCTCTGTTGCTCTCCGTGTCTCCCCCCCCCCCCCCACGTGCAGATGGAGAAGTTTGGGAAGGCAGTGAACTATGCTGATGGCGCCCTCTCCTTCATCGAGTGTGGGAACGCCATGGAGCGGGACCCCCTGGAGGCCAAGTCCCCCTACACCATGTACTCTGAGACAGTGGAGCTCATCAGGTAGGAGGGGCGGGCAGATAG
>NW_028179753.1:0-7500 GCF_964030765.1 Micromesistius poutassou | reverse complement strand
TGTCTGCCGTGCGTTGTAGTGCAATGGGGAACAAGCCCCTTCAAATCTGTGCTTTTCGGAGACTAGAAAATGCCTTTTGGATCGTTGACTAACACACGGACAATGGCAGCCGCATCAACGCAGGCCTCTGTGAGCGTTTATACGAGCACACGGTTAACGACCGGAATCCTTTGGTTTTCCGCGCCGCCGCGTGCCGCGGTAGGGCGTCAGAATGTGCCGTCCACAAGCTGGAGGATATTTCCAATGCATTTGGAATTTTTCTTTTATGTCTTTCACACCCGGCTCGGGATAGTGATTTGCTTTAAATGACCGTTCCTAGAAGAAGAAAAATGTCAGTGCAGTGTTATTGTGACGCGGGGCTGTTGTTGAATATCCCTGAAATGCAACAGCTATCTGAGCACTATGTTATTTACTATAACTAAAGGAAGGGGCGAATACAAAGGGACCGCGGCAGTCACAGTAGTATCAATAGGATTTCTCTTGCTTCAAACCACAATAGCACAAACAATGTTGAATTAGAACAATCTTTTAGCTAACTAAATAACGACCTGTTAATTGGTATTAGTCAGTGTGTTTCTGTCATGGCTGCGGAGGCATCCGGCTGTGCTAACAGCTCATCCCTTAAGAGAGACAGCCGACCCGTTGTGCAGAGACTTTGAGCAGGCAGGCGCCTGCTCGGGGAAACATGTCACAAATGTACCTTTTCTTTTTAACTTAAAATCACAGCTTCACTTTTTGCAATGCAACGTGCTCTCCAAGACCAAAAAAACCTGAACACGAATGTGCCACACCTCCAGGTAAGACCAACACTGGAGCTGGAGCGAACGCAATTAGAATGGTTATGTGGGAGAGTGTGCAGCCTGGAGGCCCATTCAACTTTATTTAATCATTGCTGTGGCACCCTGGGTCCTGTGTAGTGGGCATCGGCCCATCAGTCCTGTTAGTAGGACGGGTTTCCACCTCCTCGGTCTCAGGGCTCCACTCTAGCATCCGTGGGCGGCGTAGAGCGGGTAGAGCGGGTTGGCTGGTAACCGGAAGGTTGCTAGTTCTATACCCGGCTCCTCCTAGCTGAGTGTCGAGGTGTCCCTGAGCGAGACGCCTCACCCTGACTGCTCTGGGCAGAGAGGTGTGGCGTCCCCCGGTCACTGTGAGCTAGAGAAAGGAATCATGATGGTAACCCGCCATGACTCCACTTCCTTTCCTTTCCTCCTAGCGCCCGCACTCGTCTTGCCTTCAGTGTCATCACGTTGAAGTTAGTCTAGCTGTGATTCTAAGTCCCAAAGAACGAACACAATGTTGACCTCGGTGCCGCCCTGCTCGTTGCTCTCTGACCTCGAGGTAACCCACATCCCAACGGTAATCTTAAGAACAAATCACGTCTTAAAATGTATATGAATACACCTTACGATAGATAGCCAAGAAGCCCAGAGCACACGGCTGTGTTGAGACGGACTCAAAATAATGTTTTTAGATTTCTGCGTCCAAAACATATTTAGACGTTTACGGAGCGATTGAAACAGAGTCCCTGTGCTGTTAAAACAACGGGATTCTTCTCCTCTTTGAGTCATGCTGCAAATATGAACAGAAATCCGCATTATGTGTGCTCTGGGCTTTATCTGTCAAATGACATATCACAGGAAAATGATATCACCAAGCACAGTAAGATTACTATGTCATATACCGTACGTGGACTGGCCTATACACAGTATGGCTAGGCTACATCAACACAGTTATGACGGCTGGACTATGTCATATATAATCAAGTCAGTCAGTAAAGCAAGAGTTAGTGAGGCTGCATTAATTCATACACAATAGGAATAATAGCATTAACATCTCTAAAATACAAACCTGCCAATAGGGAAACGTCTTAGCCAGCAAATAGATGATGATATATTAACAGGCATCAAATAAAACAAACTAAGAACTATTAAGGTGGTAAAGTGGAGAAATTAAAAGGGAAACAGATCAATGCTATGCCAGCACTTTTGGTATTCCATCATTGAACGACCAGCACAACACAGACAGAACTATTTATTCTACAGATTGATTACCCTCCAAGATCAGGGCCGACATTAAATTGCGTTATTCCAGCACAAAATAAAAGTGCTAATAAAATAGAGAATAACAGGCATTAGGGCCGGTCGATCAGGCTGATATTTAACGCATTCTGCTCCTAGTAAAACAAGATTTGTTAATCTGCATTATTCTCGATCAGAGCGAGCGGAAGAACCTTAGTTAAAAGACACGGGGCCAAAGGGTGAGGGGGGGGGGGGGGGGGGCCCTAGCCGTCCCCTGAGCCCGTGTCTGGCGGGGAGCGTGTAGCGTGGCTGTACAACATAGCTCCGCCCGTCTCCTTTCAGATGTAAATGGTTTGGCAGTGGACCCTCCCAGGGCGTGCTCGCGTCAGGGCTGGTCGCTCGCCCCGAGCTGACGAGGACGGCGGCCGTCTCACCGCACAGCGGCAGCTCACACTCCAGAGAGGAAGCCTTTCTGCCATCTCTGCCGGGCCTTCCTCCAAGCCCCTCTTCCACCGGCTGTAGACCGGCCAGGAATCCACCATGATCTAGTTCCCATGGTTACGCACCTATTAACGCTGGGAGACCTTTTGAGGCGTCGGGCGTGGGGGGGGGGGGGGGGGGAGGGGGGGATTTTGGGGGAGGTCTACAATTTGGCTCCAATTAAAGCCAGCAACGCACAAAAAGACAAAAAGTATACACAGGGAACAGGGTGGAAGTCTCATCCATGTCTTTTTTGTTTCTAATGAGAAAGTAGACTTTGTTCTCGATAAATTGAAAGGCCTCAGCTATTATTCCCCTCCCCCCCACCCCAGCCCCTCTCCCCCACCCCAGCCCATCTCCCCCCCCCCCCCCCCCCACCAGGCCCTGTGTGTGTCGTGTTGTTTATGTGCATACATGTAGCTCCTGTATACAACTGGATGTCAAAGTCTATTGAAATTGTTACCTAACTGGACAAAAAGTGTTCCTTGTATATTCTAATGTACAGACTGTATTGTCTCTCTCCCACTCCCTCTCTCGTGAGGACAATAAGGATTTTCTCCCCCTGTTTTGATTCCAGTGTGTGTCCTGTGTTTGCGTGTATCCGTGCAGAAGCGTACGCCACTGTGGGGTCGGTGTGTGCGTGCGCGCGTGTGTTCCACGCCGCACGGCTGCATTCCACACGGCGACAAACCCCAATCCCCGTTCTCAATCCTTTGTGGCGCGCGCGTCGGCCATTTTCGATTGGCTCCCCTCCAACAGGAAATGGGCCCGCGTTCCTTGCTTCCCATTGGCCACACGGGACTTCCTGTTCCGGGACGGCGAGCGAATCTGAGGCGCGTGCATGTGACACGTTTGAATCCAGATCTATTGTGCCTCTGTAAATTCGGCGCAACAATGCATGAGTTTCCTTTTGGACCATTTTCCCATGGCTGAATGTGTTTGGAAGACCACGCGGATGTGAAATTTAATATTCACTTTTAAGACAAAAAAAGAATAATAATAATAAGTGCCTCTATTCGTGTCAAGTGGGAATTGCTTTATTTATTTAAGAACAAAGAATGGATCGAAATGATTTTTTCCATACCATATTGGTATAAATATGAGATTGTTTTTCTTAAAATCTAATGTTTCCATGAGCTTTTTACTGGCGTTTATGAAGACACCAGGGTTTGGCTTGAAAATAAGAAACATAACCAATGTTTTGTTTACAGTATAAATTGTCAAATTTGAATTACTCACTGTTTGTAAATGATGCTGAGTTTGGGACCCTCTGAAATGCCTGACTTGACCACTACAGTCCACAGCGTGCAATAAAGAAAGGCTTGAGACCAAGTATTAGTTCTTATAAATACATTGAACAGCAACCAAATTCCTGTTTCACACAGTACACACGATTGACGTATGGGTCTTTGTCTTAAATATTGCAATGTTTACTTCAAATATCGCTGGACAATAGAAGGTTTTTAATATAATGCAGAAATGCAAAGAATTGTATTTCATTTTATATTTTATTTATTTATCTTTCAGTCTTTTGGATCAGAAAGTTGTGAGAACCAAACCAACATAATCAACTGAATATAGCCAAACAAAAGCCACAAACTTTTTTATTTAATGTTTATTTTTTAATGTGACGGTTAAAACCTAATAGTTGATCCACAAGGTTGGTCAGTCTTATTTAATGATGGATGTTGTTTTGTTTCTGAGTGAAACAGTGTTGTTACTATACGGTTATTGTTAATTTCACAAAGTTGTCCCTTTTTGAATTATGCAACGCTACAATATAACCATACAAAAATACTCTAAAGTCAGACATAGCGGGACATGATAGTTTCATTCCAATATGTTAATCGTCAAATAATGGCTATAGTTTTTGCAAAATAATATGTTCTGCTGATTTTATGCAATAAAGATGAAGGCAGTATTTCCTTTTACGTTTCGGATGGCTAAATTATGCTAACTTGATTTGGACGGCAGGATTAGTGGAAAGCACCGTTCTTCTTGTGACTTCACAGTCATAAATATTTTGACAAAACCGAAAATACTTTTGGTCCTGAGAGTCAAATTTGAGTTTCACCTGCATTCGATTTTTGTCAAAGTGACATGCCAAGCAATGCACCCGCAGTATTAAATACGATAAATAACTTGAATTCTAAACATTGCTTTTACACCTTTCTATAATTGATAGAATTGTTGCCGTGATCAACAAAAAGGAACAGGACTTAGCCTCAATATGCTATGTAGCATTTTTTTTTTTTGGAGCTTTTTACTATCTGGTACAATGTGGTACACTTCCACAACACCATGTTGTACATCCCCATCCATACGTTGTTCAACTGAAACAAACAATACCAAAAGTCTCTAGTGGACCATTCGGCCTCCGGGTGGAAGCTAGTCACTAACGGGTTTGGACAGCGGAACTATGATGCAACCGTGCAGCTCCCAGCGAAAACTGAAGATCTAAACTTACAGGCATCACATGTTCTTTTGTTTTATCGTAAGTGGTAGCTCTTTGTTTTTGGTGCGAGGGAACAGCAGGGCACCTCTCTGAATGTTGTGCTGAACATCACTGGATTATTGTGTTCATTCGAGGGAGAACCATGAAGAAAGACGTCGATATATAACACATCACGTGGATTGCTATGTACTTTCAAGTTGTGTTGCACTAGTTTGGGCTACTTTTCTTTTTCTTTATTTTTTTTATTTTTGAATCAGTGTTATTTTTAATTTGTTTGCCTTTTGTATGGTTATTTTATAATGGAGTTGTTCTATGTGATGATCAGAAGTTGTAATGCAGTTCCATCGTTTTGAAATAGTTAATGTCTCTAGAAAATGCAGAATAAAATCTGTCTGAACAAAGCCTTTCCCCTCATTCATATTCCCACTGTTAATTACAATTGCTCTCTGTGATTGGCTCGAAGCAGGTCGTGATGTCACCCAGGGCAGGGACATCACCTGCGGCTCTCCCCTATCAGGCTTCGTTAGGGTTAATAATTGCATTTGGGGACACCACTAGAATAGGGTTACATGCCTGTAAATTAGAAATACACCTTGTTATTCTCATACTGTTCAATTTCTACAAAACCAATTCAGCGTCTTTCAAAAACGTTCTGTTTTGTATCGTGTCGCATTAAGGCCCCCCTCCCGAGTAGCCCAGTCTGCTGTGATTGGTCAGCATGTCCACTCTATTGCGATTGGTCGCTTTGCCCATGCGTCGGCAAAGAAGTTGAAAACATTGCGGGTAGCTGGGAGGCGGGACTTCTGCACTTCAGCCCCGCCCACTTCACAGTCTGACATCACACTGTTACGGAAGTAAAGTTTGCTCCCCCTGGCTTGGACTAAGATTTACCTAGCTTAGCAGACATGTATATGTTAGCAGACATATGCATGTAAAACATGTATGCAGACGTCATGTAACAGTCTTAAGCAAAGGGAAAAGTCGAAAAAACGTGATATCACCACCTTAACTCACAGAGGTACCTCAGGCCCTCGTCCAAGACTCCTTAAGTCATTAAGTGCTTATTCTATTCCATTAAGGAGCCCGGCAGGTCCCCTTATTAGGACTAATGGACACTCGTTCCTACATCACAGCGGCTAATAGGCGGATCATCATGCCTGATTAATCTGTTGGATTCAGTCACACACTAGATCTGGAGGGGCCCATACATCGTCTAGACTCAGGGACGAGGAGGGGGAGAGACGCACACACACACACACACACGCACACGCACACACACACACACACTGGAGGCGGGTGGGCAAGGAACATAAAAGATAAAGGGTGGAGATGAGATATACTGTAATTAAGGATAATTTACAGTATCCCTGTCTAAATTAGCGAGGCAGTCAAAACTTCATAATCCGGCATGCTCCGAGAAACCTATTTGTGTTTCGTTCTGTGCGCCAAGCAATTATGATGCATATGCATAATTTTCTGAGGCTGTGGGTTTGTGGGCGTGTGTGTGTGTGTGTGTGTGTGTGTGTGTGTGTGTGTGTGTGTGTGTGTGCGCGTGTGTGCATGTGCGTGTGCGTGTGCGTGTGTGTGTGTGTGTGTGTGTGTGTGTGTGTGTGTGTAGGCTGGCATAGGAGCCAAGTTGCTGACATTAGATTTATAGGTTTAATTGCTATAGGTAACGATGCAGTCAAATAAGATCTCAGAGGCATAATTTCAGCATCACACAGATTCACAATAATCACACACACACACACACACACACCCCCCAAATAGAAGTACAGACACACACACACAAACACACGCGCAGAGGCCTTAGCTTTCAGGGGATTAAATAATCTTTTATTGACATATTTTGACAGCCTATATATTTATTTACACTGAGGAATGGAGCTGGGTGAATTTAAATCAGTTGTGCCTATTCATTTTAGTTTAATTGGTGAGTATTTACATGAAGACTCCATTGTGCCGACCTGTTACAGCCTCATAGTACATGAAGGACTGCAGAAGGTGGGATAGAGATCTGTAAATTAACAGTTTCTTTATTATATAGTTTATTCTACTACTCTCCTAAAGATAGATAGACAGGTAGAGATAGATAGACAGACAGGCAGACAGACAGACAGACAGACAGATAGATATATAGATAGAAGATAGAAGATAGATAGATTGATAGATAGATCGATAGATATCATATTATTACAGAATTTAGCCATGATTTGCATTGTTTCTGTTGACGTCTGTAATTGCTGCTGTAATACCTGAACCTGATCCATGAAGCGTCCCGTTATCTGATCCCGTCTGCAGGCTGTGCTGTGTCACGCATGCGCTGAAGGTCAACACCGTGGTGTAGCTGGATGGGAGGGGTGGGGTCAGCACTCCTTCAGGGCCCCTAGAGCCGCGGGTGAGGGAGAGGTTTTGGAAGAGAAAAGGGCCCGTCCTGGGAGAGCAGATGGTGCTGGTGGAGGTGTCGGGCGGGCCGGTAGGGGGTGCCCCTTCCGTCTGGCCTCCATCACCACGCCGCTGGTCCGAGACCGGGCCTGCCAAAGAGCT